>NC_140583.1:950827355-950989855 GCF_964204655.1 Triturus cristatus | reverse complement strand
TCTGTGGATGCCCCCACATTTGAAAGTACGGGTGAAGAACTTGTGGGTGGAGTTCCCACTCATGGAGTTGTTGTGTTTGTCTGCTGAGCAGATCTGCTATGGTGTTTTGGACTCCTGGGACATGTTGGGCTAGGAGAAAGATTTTCTGGGGTATGGCCCATCTCCATATGCTTTGTGCTAGCTGAGAGAGCTGGGGAGAGTGTATGCCGCCTTGTTTTTGTATATATATAGTACATGGCTGTCATGTTGTCTGTGCGGACTAGGACTGCCTTGCCTGAAATCTGTGTTTAAAAAGATTTTAAGGCTAAAAAGATGGCTAGTAACTCCAGATGGTTGATGTGGTGAGGATTGCGCTTCGATTGGAGAACTAGAAGCTGTTCGGAACTGGAGCCCGAAGATCACATCTGAGCCCGTTGTCAGTACTATCTGAGGAACCGGGTCCAGGAACGGTCGCCCTTTGGAAAGGTTTTTGGTGGTCCACCACTGCAGAGAGCGATGGGTACGACCGTCTATCAACACCAGATCTGTTAATTGACCTTGGGCCTGGTTCCATTGGCGCGCTAAGCACTCTTGGAGGATGCATCTGGAGTCTAGCGTGAGGGACTATGAATATGCAAGAGGCCATCATCTCTATTAGTTGCATAAACACTCGAGCTGAAAGGGAGTGTTGTGCCATAAATTTTGCACGTAGAGCCTGAATGCTTGTAATCCTGGCCGGACTGGGGTAGGCTAGCGCTCTTGAGGTGTCTATAGTGGCACCGAGGTATTGTTTTATGTAGGATGGTTGTAGATGGGACTTTGCATGGTTTACTGTGAAGCCCAGGTCGTGAAGTAGCTGGATAGTGGCGTGCGTGTGTTGTTACACACTGGTTGTATGAGCTGGCTTTTATCAGCCAGTCGTCTAGGTATGGAAAGACATGGATGTGTTGTCGCCGCAGGGGTCCTACCACTATTGCTAGGCACTTGGTAAATACTCGTGGTGCTGTTGTGACTCCAAATGGGAGTACTTTGAATTGGTAGTGTTGGCCATCCACTACAAATCTGAGGAACTTCCTGTGAGCGTTGTGCACAGGAATGTGGAAATAGGCGTCTTTTAGGTCTAATGTGGTCAGGAAATCGTTGTGGGAAAGCAGTGGAACTACCTGCTGAAGTGTTACCATGTGAAAATGGTCTGAGTGTATGTATCTGTTTAGGGGCCTGAGGTCTAGGATGGGCCGTAGAGTCTCGTCCCTTTTTGGTATGAGAAAATATAGGGAGTAGACCCCCATATTTTGTTGGTTGGTAGGAACGTGTTCTATCGCCCCTTTTTGTAGGAGGGAGATTACCTCCTGCTTTAGTAGTGTTAGATGTTCCTTTGACATTGGGCGTTGTCTGGGTGGAATGTTTGGGGGGTAGTTATTAGTTCTAGGCAGTAGCCTCACCAAATTATTTGTGTTACCCTTTTGTCTGAGGTGATGGTAGTCCAGACAGGAAGGAAATTTTGGAGTCTGCCCCCGACCAGAGTGGGATAGTCTGGGGGGAGTGGAGGGAAGTCATTGGGTAGGTGCGGAGGCAGAGCGGCGGTGTTTGTCTTGCCTCTGCCTTTATTATTGTTGCCTCTGTAGCCGCCTCTTTGGTAACCCCTTGTAAAGGTGAATTGGGTAGGGGCCTTATATGAAGTGGAAGCGGTGTCAGAGGAGTAGCCTCTGGATGTGCTCCAAAAGGAGCGCCTGGGAGGGTGTGATTGTAAGGCTCCCATAGACTTTGCCGTATCAGTGTCTTTTTTCATTTTTTCTAGGGCCTCATCTACTTTTGGGCAGAACAGATGTTCCTGGTCAAAGGGGTGATTCAGGATGGAAGCTTGTACTTCTGGTTTAAAACCGGAGATCCTTAGCCAGGCATGGCGACGGAGGAGGATGCTGGTATTAATGGCTCTGGAGGTGGTATCAGCTGCATCTAGGGCACAACGGATGGAGGTATTGGTGATGGTTTTGCCCTCCTGAATTAACTCGTTTGCCCTATTTTTTTATTTGTCAGGGAGGTGTTGCATTATGGCTTCTAGTTCGTCATAATGGGCCCTGTCGTATCTTGCTAGTAGCGCTTGTGTATTGGCGATACGCCATATGTTGGCAGCTTGTGATGCAGTGCGCTTGCCGGATGCGTCCAAGAGTTTTGACTCTTTGTCAGGTGGTGGTGCTTCGCCTGACGCTTGGGAGTTGGCCCTCTTTCGTGCTGTAGACACTACCAGGGAATCTAGTGGTGCTGGCCCTCTGATGTAGGAGGGATCTGTAGGGGCGGCTATATATTTGTCAATGCGCGGGTTAATGACCCTGGCTCTGACTGGGTCTTTAAAGACCTCCGGCGCGTGTTTAATAACTCCTTTGAGCATGGGCAGTGTGGAGGTGGCCCTGTGAGTAGTGTCAAAGGTATCGAGAAGGAAGTCCTCCTCCACGGGGTCGGTATGGAGATCTACCCCGTGATAGTGTGCAGCCCTCTGGAGTAAGTGGTTGAACCCTAATGAGTCTTTTGGTGGGGATGGTCTCAAAGGGTAGAGATCATCTTGTGGGACGTTAGGAATGTCAGGGATGTTATAGTCGTTCCATGGGTCTGGGGAACCTGTGGGAGTGGGGTCCCCTGTAGGTAGGTCATGGGGTACGTCCCCGATATCATCATAGACATCATCATCATCATCATCATCATCATCATCATCATCATCATCATCATCATCATCATCATCATCATCATCATCATCTGGAGAGGGTGTTGGAGAATGATGAGGTGGGGGTGGAGAAGGTGGAGGAGGGGACAGTGGAGGGGGTGGAGGAGGTGGTGAAGGCATTCTGAAAGGGGAGGTAGCAGAGTCCTTCCTCTTTGGAGTGAAGAACCAGGCTGAATTAGGCGTGGCGGCGCAGGGTACGCCTTAAATCTTCTGAGTTTGCCTGCTTAATTGTACAGAGACACGGAACACTCTGTTGGCATAGGAACTTCAATTTATTAGCTGCAGCTAGGTACAGTTGTCCTAGAAGTACATCAGTGGTAGGTTCTCAGGAGACTGCCACTTCAATCCGTGGCTCACAGTCTTTTATAGCGCTTGAATCCCCTAAAGCAACAACCCCCTCAATGTGCAATAAAAACAAACAAATCATCCACTAGCAAACATTCTTTGTACAAGATACAGGATAACAGGTAATAGAAATTCCTTCCCTAGGGTCGTTTTCTCTACCTGACCCCATAGGCCAGGTGGCATAAGCATTCCTAAGTTTAATTAATTTACAACAGGATGTGTTTGCGTGAAGCAGGTGGTGATTCGTAAAACAAAGGGAAGGCAGAGAAGGATCACCAAGGGTCAATAGATGGTTATCAAGGAAATTAGTTGCTTCGAGCCGGGTCCCAGAATGTATTTTGCTCAGAGAGACAGGAAAAAGGTAATTTAACATGTTACAGTTCAGAGTACGAAGAAACGCTTCGAAGGTCGTCGGCGCCTGAGTGAGGGCAACATCACAATGGTGTCAATACGCAAGATGGAGCCGTAATCAAATTTCCTCAGAAGGTGGAGCAGGTTTTTCCAGCTGTCTCTTTCTGATGCTGAGCATCAAGTGTCCGGTTTTGGAGTCCTTGATCAATGTCTTTTGCAATGGATCCGGTGTAAAGAGTTCTTCCGAGGGTGGTTTGTCCATCGGCGCCGTTGGTTTTCTGGTTTTAGAGTCTGTGCTAGTCCGCTGTTTGGAACTATGCGGTTTGGAAAGGGCTGTTTGTTTACTCGGTGCTGATATGGTTTTCGGCTTTGAGATATCGGCGTCGATGGCCTTGTGTTTTTTGGTCGGTTCCTGGGATGGTGTCGGTACCGAGGAGCTAGAGCGCCGAGTGTTTCGGTATGGAGCTCGGTGCCGAGGAGGCCATTTTCTTTTTCAGCGTCGGTGCGGAGGAGTGTTTCTCGGCACCGACAGTGGGCTGGCTCAAGCCCGAGCCGCCGGAAGGCTTAATCGGCTTCTTTACCGGTCCCGAAGGTGCGTTGTGGGAAGCAGTGTCTTTGGTCTTACCTAGGCCCGGAGGCGAAGGCGTGACCGAAGCCTTTTTCGGTGCCGTCGAGGGTGTGGGGGGGGGGGGGTAGTTCAGTACTCACGACCCTCTGTGCCGGAGTGTTGTCCTCCACATCTGAATCATCGGCTTCGGAGGCGCTGACGAGGCCCTTATCGGGGTGGTGTTCTTCTGGAGCGTCAACGCCTTCTCCGAAGATGTCATCTGGAATCGCCGTCGACAAGTGTGCCATGGTTCTTCGTGCCCTTCGGTCTCGAATGGTTTTCTTGGACCGGAAGGACTTGCACGCCGGACAGTCTAGAGTCTCGTGTTCAGGGGAGAGGCAGAGGTTACATACTTCGTGGAGATCGGTGTGGGGGAATTTAGACCCACATCGAGGGCACTTCTTGAAGGGAGTCCTTTCCATTAGCCAGGACCGGAGCTTGGGTAGGCCCGAAGGCCGTCGTCGACGACTAGAATTGAAGGTCTTGATCAATGAGAGCCGCGCCGATCGAAACAACACCGCAAATTAGGGTGAGGATTGCGCTTCGATTGGAGAACTGGAAGCTGTTCGGAACTGGAGCCCGAAGATCACATCTGAGCCCGATGGCGGAAAAAAACAATCTGAGGATGGAGCCGAAGCCCATGCGCAATACGATCCAAAGGAGGAGTCACCGACCTCGGGACTTCCAAAGACTTTCCAAGAGGAAAAACAACTGCAAACATCCGGGCCCAACACCAGATGGCGATCTATGCACAAGTGTGTAATCTGCAGCTCATATGCCTCGAACATATGTGTATATATGTGTATATGTATGTATATATGTATGTATATATGTATATATTTATATGTCTGTATATATATATATGTGTGTGTGTATGTAAATATGTATGTAAATATATGTGTGTATATATGTGTATGTATACACATACATATACACACACATGCATACATATATACACATCTACATACATATATAGGCATCTACCTACATACACATACATACACACACATACATATATACACGCATACAAATACATACACGTACACATACATGTATACATATACGTACATGTATATGTATGTGTGTATATATATGTATGTATGTATATATGCATGTATATATGTGTATATATATATATATATATAGAAGTGTGCACGTATATATGTATGTTTATATATATATGTGTATATATATGTATGTAAATATATGTGTATGTATATGTGTGTGTGTGTGTGTGTCTGTGTGTGAGTGTGTGCGTGTGCATATATATATTCACTGAAAAAACCATAGGTTTCACACATGTTATAGTTAGTGGAAATTTTAATGATAAAAAACCAATGAAATTGCCCCGTTATAGTTAGCGCAGGCAACTATAACTCACGCGACCGCAATCCTCTGCTGATGCTAATACTGTATTTAGACACTTATTTGCCCATGTCTTCTTCCATTAAATTTTAGCTATACATATATTACAAATATTTTTTTTTCATAAAGACACATATGTCATCAGCAGAGGATTGCGGTCGCGTGAGTTATAGTTGCCTGCGCTAACTATAACGGGGCAATTTCATTGGTTTTTTATCATTAAAATTTCCACTAACTATAACATGTGTGAAACCTATGGTTTTTTCAGTGAATTTGCAAGGTTTTTTAAATGCTAATTCCTAACTATAACGTGTGTGAAACCTATGGTTTTTTCAGTGAATTAGTACGGTTTTTTAAATGCTAAGTTTTTTTCCCTTATAATAAGCCCTGTACATTTGGTGGCCTACGGCCACCAAAAGCACAGGGGGTGGGGTAAGTGTGGATAGTGTTTTTTTCCATTGTAATAAGCCCAGCACATTTGGTGGCCTTCGGCCACCAAAAGCACAGGGGGTGGGGTAAGTGTGGATAGTTTTTTTTTTATTTTTATTTTTTTACCGTACGCTTACCGTAAGCGTACGGTAAGCGTACCCCGCGAAATTGCCGAAAAAAAAATAAAACCGTTTTTGCACTTGGGGGATGTTTGGGGACTCCCTCCACATGACTATGTGGGAGGGAGTTGTCAAAACAGCCCCTTTACATGTTTTTGGGCTTCCGATTTTAAAAATCTCTCTCAGTGCGAGAGACAAAATGGCGGCCGCCGCTTCCTGGTTTCGGCCGATTCGAATGTTTACTAAGATCTAAGAGCCAATCAGAATCGCGCTCGCGCACGCCACCGTACGCTTACCGTAAGCGTACGGTAAGCGTACCGTAAGCTGGCTCAGATATATATATTGATTTAAAGGCTATTTTCTCAGAATCTACTGAACAGATTTACACCAAACCTACAAAAGGCACTTCCTTGACCTAGGGACTACCTCTCTGCCAAATTTTGAGTAATTCTGTTCAGCCATTCGGGCTGTAGCTCGTTCTAAAGGTCCTATGGAAAAATGCATGGGAAAAACGCGTTTTGGGACCCCCCTTTTATCTCAGCCCCCGCTTGACGAATCCCCCCGAGACTTTCAGGGTAGGAGCGGAGCGTAGCGCCCCACCTATTTTGAGAAATTCGCGAGGATTCGTCGACCGGCGCCAAAGTTATTCAAAATAGAATGTTGAGGTTTTCCTATGGAAACGTGGTCCTAACTATAACTACCTACTGGCTATCGCCAGTAGGATATATATATATATATATATATATATATATATATATATATATATATATATATATATATATATATATATATATATATATATATATATATATATATATATATATATATATATATATATATATATATATATATATATCAAAAACCATCACTGAGATATACACACATAAGACATCAATAAAAATCTATCTTCTTAGTTCATTTCTTTTTGTTGTTAGTTATTTTTTCTTAAGCAGTCAAAACATAGCCTCAGTCTGTACAAAGCCAACACATGTTTCGCGCTCCACTGCGCTTCTTCAGGGCTTTTATAGTCTCTTGATTTAGCTATTCTTTTTTCATCTTCTAAAGTTAGCACTTGAACTTCCACAAAAAGAATTCTTATAACGATTTTAGTCTCCAAGTTCTAAGTTCATCATTGTCCGTATTTCTTAATTTATTAAGTTCCCCTTGATAAGGGCTCCATTCAGGCTGGAAGCCTTCCCGTCCTTCTCCTTCTGAATCCTAGCGTAGGTAAATAAATGAAGAAATACTGACAATCATGAACTGAGAACTTGGAGATTAAAATCGTTATAAGAATTCTTTTTGTGAAATAACCATCTTCAAAGGCGAACTACAAGCTGTAAAAGTACACGGCGGTAGCGGGACTTCCCTGCGGATTACTGTTACCAAGTTATGGATTGTCCTTTTGAAGCAAGTGTTGCACTCGGTAAACAGCGAAGCAAGTTGAGTCTTGCCAAAATCGACATTGAAAACCAATAAAAGAAAAGTAAACGGCAGTTATGGAGCACTTTGCGAGTTGCAGTCCATATACTTGTGAAAAAAATGAACAGAATTTGCAATGAGGGAACACATTTATTTCAGAACCATTTGGGGGTTAAATGAATAACCTGAAGTATGAAATTGTACTTACCCTCGCTGCATTGGTAATATCTGGCATAAATTACAAACTGAAAACCATTGACTGCCCTTTTAAAATCGAGATTGGAAGAATGGACGGTTGTCCCTTTTCAGTGTTTAATAAGCTACGTTATTTAAAAGCCAAAAAACCCACCGACGTAACAGCGTGGCATTTGATTAACAGTCGCATGACTCGAAACGCGTAATGTCTGTTGGTCTTAAATTAAAGAGCTTTTTGAAAGCACTGTTGGTGTGGCCCGTATTACGCTGCTGAAGGAGCGCATGTTGCGATAGATAGATCGATAGATCGATAGATAGAAATCTTTATTTCGGTCAATCAGACCTTAAAATTGCCAACATACATATACATAAATAATTGCTGATTACATTTTTATAATTCATTAATTTAATCAAAAGAAATCTTTCAAACTTAATCGCAATATACATATGTAAAAAAATTGTTGAAAGGAATATATGTGTGGAGGTGTATATATGCATGTATATATGTGTATATATATATATACACACACGTGTATATATATGTGTATATATATAGATGTGTGTGTGTGTATATATATGTATACATATACATACATATATACACACAGATTACACACACACACCCCCAATGTATGTCCGTGCCGTCAGGTCAATGATGCTCTAGAGAAGTGACACTTTGGCCCGGTGCATTTACGATGACTTGGACACCCATGGAGATACAAGATTTGTGTGCCATATTTGCTGATCAAATCCCCATCTGCCAGGTTAAGCACCTTAACTGTGACGCAAGACTTAGGTCATGCTCTCACCTTGAAGCCTAAGTCGGGGTTGCACAGACCATTAGGATATGTAGGCTTAACTGCTGTAAGAAATACACAATGTTGGTCAGATTTTGGGCAAAAAACCTATGACTTTATAGCCATATGCCGTTCAAACAGGTCTTCAGTTTACCTTCAGTCTTTCTTTTTCAATTATTCTGCTTCTTTCTCTGCTGCGGTCTCAGTTTGCAGGGGCGCGGGATTCTGGGTATACGTCGAGTCCTCAGCAGTCCGGCTGGCACACCTCCTTCAACGAAGTCATGAACTCCATGAATATTCCTTTTCAGGCTAAATCCTGTGTTTACGTGAAGGCGCAATGATGTCGGCCTTCCAGTCGGCTGAACATTGTTGCTGGGAGTTATAGTAATGCACCAAACTGCGGGAAGTCTCTGTGGCGTTGGTCTTCCTATCGGGGACACAGTGTTACTGCGACATGTAGTACTGCCTAGTTTAGCCTCAGCTTGGATTAGAATAGGTTTACCCGTGGGTGGCTGTTCAGATTACGGGGGTACCACAAAGATCTCTGATTTTTCAGAACACGTTGTTGAAAAGCAATGTTGTGCCACGTTAACTTTGGGGGCATAGAGCCCCTGATGGGAGAGAATAAAATACACTTACAAGGATTACACAGCAGTGCCTCTTCTTATCATCGATACTTTGTTTGCACAGAAGTCTGAGAACAGACTGCTGCCACTAGATGAGAAGAGGTAAAACCTTATATTAAAAAAACCAATGTCTACTACGACATTTCATAGAGGCCCGTTCCAGCCGTTCTTAATTTTATTATCATTAACGCCTGATGTCTTAAAAAAGATATGTCATTGCCTGATTGTAATTGTCACAGAACTGTACATTTTAGATTGAACACTGTATGTTTACATTGCGAAAAATGCTGGACTGGAGGGACTGACATTGTACGGCACCTTATTCTTAATTTGTGTTGGCTGATGCAGTGGTGAATTTCCTGACTGGTCTGCCCAACATATGCCTTATTGCATGGACACACTATACTGTAGATCACATTTTTGGATAGACAGTATACTCCTTGTGACGAATTTGAATGTTACTGTACACAAAGACACTCCCTTCAATGGTTGTATCGCACGCATTACAGTTGCCACACTTGTGGTGTCCATGGATCTGAGGTAGCCCCAGTAAATTCCTAAGTTTTTGATGAGGTCTCGGTCAAGGCAGTAGTTCACCGAGCACTACTGCCTTGACCGAGACCTCATCAAAAACTCAGGAATTTCCTGGGGCTACCTCAGATCCAGTAGTAGCATCCTTGGCCCTGGTTGAATGGTTCTCAGAGGTTCTGGGGGCTGCTTCATTGCCTGTGTTTATCAGATCTTAATGCAGAGGAGTGTTCACCTCAAAAAGGTCCGCTTTTGCGCCATCCTCCCATTCTCTGCTCTGGAGAACCTCACAAGAAGTTGATTGTCCACACAACGATCCTTGGTATGGTCTATGTGAAAGCTTAGAGCTTTTTTGAGGGCCAACTAATGAAGCCTCTCCTATTAGAGAGGTGAGAAGGAAGCAGAGATCACTGGTAGCGTGATTGATTGCCAATTGTGAAAGGGAGTCACGACTTTAGGTATGATAGCCTCTCGAGTCACCGTTAACAATTTGTCTGGAATAAAGGTGCAGGTGGATGCACTGAAAGTGCTTGTAGTTCACTCGGGCAATGAGCTGAAGCAATCGCTATGAGGAAGACCATATTCAAGGTTAGAAGAAACAGTGAGCAACTATGCATTGGCTTGAGGGTACAGAAGAGAACTGTCAAAATCAAGTTAAGATACCACTGTGGCTTTACAAATGGCATGGAAGGAAACGTGTCAGACCTTTTATGAACCTCATCATAAAAGGTGATCTAAACAAGGATGGCTGGTCTGCCAAACGTAGAAAGGCTGAAAGGGCCGCCAAATAAACCTTTTATATTGTCCACTGGGAGGCCCCGCTGGACTAAATACAACACCAATATTCAGACACTACACCAAGTCTCAAATTTGTTAAGGCACCTGGCATTAATGGATTTTGTGAATGAGCATCTGGAAGTGAGAATGACATCCAACTTATCAGGCCTCAAATCAAACATGGAATGTGGATTGTGTAGGTGTGGGTGGAGGACCCTGCCAAATTGCTAAGACAGGAGGCAAAGAGGAGTCCTTTGCCCCATTCCAGCGGAATGTGTGCCTTAATGAGTGTACGTGAGGAAACTTCAACACAGAAAACAAGACCCTGGACCAGACCCAACCTTGCACAGGTGATAACCATATCCAGCAGTGATGAGTCCATCGCCTCTGTCAGCTCTGGGTGGGGGAAGGATGGCCTGCTGCAAGACAAACTCCAGTCTGTTAACCACTGCAGACCTTGAGCTGCTTCCTCTGAATGGCGTCGGACATGCAACCTTGATGCAGAACCCACTGGGCCTTCAAGTTCCGCAGTAGGACTCATGTGTGCCACCTGTTGAGGTTGACAAGAGGATGCATAAGACTAAGAGCTCCAGAAGCTTCAGAAGCCTCAGAACCATCCTCACCTGGTCCAAGGAGCGACCCTGAAACATCTGAATGTGCTGGTCTAGTTGCTGCAGAGGGAAAGCCTCGAACTCCACAGTACCCATGACTGCCCCAATTAATAAAACTGCAGGGGGGAAATCAGGTGGGACTTTGGCTAATTTACGGAGAACACCATGGTGAAACACAACAATGTCAGGAGTTTCACCATCGTTCAGTTGTGTCCTGCGTCAGCAACCAACCAGGCGCTGAGGTACAGGAATACAGTTATTCCTGATCTTTGAATACAAGCAGCTACCACCACCATCACTACATGAACACCTGAGGGGTGGCTGGTGAAGCTGAGGAAGATCATGGTAAACTGATAATACTCCTAGCCCACCCTGAACTGCAGGATGGATAGTAGGTATTCTGAAATAGCTCTCTGGCACTGCTGGGGAGCTGGATCTGTCTCAGTGCTGGAAACTGAGTCGCGGTGATCTAACTGGAGCCATAAAGCACCCATCCCAGTGCCCTAACATCAGTTATCATCTGTTTTTTACACTGTCTCGAGGCGGGGTTGAGAATAATGTCTATAATGAATAGGTGGCAGTAAACAAAGTAACATGATATCTTATTAGAAGGCCTATGAACTGTCTTCAGGACAAGGAGGGTTTGATGAGGGATCTTTAATTAGAATATGCACTAGAAAGATTGTTTCCAAACGTAATTAACTTTCTTTTTATGGATACTTCTACCTGCAGATTGCTCACCTTTGAATATATTTCCAAGAGATACCTCCCTTGGCAGGAGAGCCTGAAAGAAATTCAAACAAGGAAAACTTGTGTGACCAAGCGAGTGAAATAGCCATCCTTCCTCACCTCCGAATCCAAACAACAAATGCTAGAAAAGGGTGTGGAGGGATAATGTCAAGAAATGTCCAGCACCAGTTCCACCTCAGATGCAAAGAAATAAAGTTAAGTACTACTGAGGTCTCAAATTTGATTCAGATTTTTGCTGCCTTTTATGGCATATATTTCAGCAGTTACAGTGATGCCATGATTCTACTTCTTATCTCCATCCCGGTTAGGGATGCCAAAAAACACTGTTATGGGCAGACAGTGGTATAGCCATCTACAGGAATCGCAGCAACGTCCCTGGAGTCAAAATCACGGTCTTTGTAGTTAGTCACATATTTGCATTCTCTTTCTACCTGAAGATTCTTGCTTTAAGAGTGTGCAAATAAGAACATTGTGTTTTATTCAGTAGCATTCTACTGACAAACCTTTGATCCTCAACATCTACCCCGATGTACTCAGTCAACCAATCAGGAGTTTGTAAAGCTTTATCTACTCACCCGGAATGGGTTTGAAGGCGCCAAGGTATGGGGGAGGGCACAGGGGGCAGGGGATGTTCCGTCGAAAGTTGTGTTTGGTGACTTGGGTTCGCTGGATAGGGAGAGGATGAGGTGGTTGTCGTCTGCGTACGATGTGATGTTGAGTCTGTGTGCTCGGACGATGGCTGCTAGCGGGCCATGTAGATGTTGAATAGAGTCGGGCTGATGGAGGATCCTTGTGGGGCTCCGCAGGTGGTCTGTGTCGGTTCTGAGAGGAATGGGGGGAGTCTGACTTGTTGCGTTCTGCCGGAGAGAAAGGAGAGGGTCCAGTCGAGGGCCTTGTTCCGGATTCCCGCACTGTTGAGCCTGCGGGCTAGAGTGCGGTGAAAGACCATGTCGAAGGCTGCAGAGAGGTCGAGGAGGATGAAGGCCACAGTCTCTCCTCTGTCGAGGAGGGCGCGGATGTCAACTGTTGCTGCAAGGAATGCAGTTTTGGTGCTGTGGTTCTTACTGAATCCTGATTGGGATGAGTCGAGGATGCTGTGTTCTTCGATGAAGGCAGCCCGTTGGCTGTTGACAGCTTTTTCCATGACTTTAGCCAGATAGGGAAGACAGGAGATTGGTCTGAAATTCTTGAGGTCGGTGGGGTCCGCTAAAGGGTTCATCAGGAGAGGGTTGATCTCGGCGTGTTTCCAGTCTTCAGGGAAGGAGACAGTCTTGAAGGAGCAGGTTGATGATACGTTGAGTTTGGGGCGATGATGTCTGCGACTTTGCGGTAGATTTGGTGGGGGCATGAGTGCGTGGGGCCCCGGAGTGAGTGGTCTTCATTATCCTCAAGGTGTCTTTGATGCTGAGGGAGGTCTAGCTGTCAAGTGTCGGTTGCATAATGCTGGGTGCGGGGATCCTCGTGGGGGTCATTGTCGTGGTTGTCAAAGTTATCGTAGATGGTCTTGATTTTGTGATGGAGGAAAGCATTGAGTGTTGCAGAGGTCCTGGGAGGGAGTGATTTCTGTGGACTCGCTGTTGGGTTGGGCGAACTCCTTGATGATGTCGAAGAGTTCCTTGCTGTTATGAGCGTTGGTGGAGATTCTGTCCTGTAGAGATTTCTTCCTGGACAGTCTGATGAGCTTGTGGTGGGCAGCCGTAGCTGTTTTGAAGTGGTCATGCTCAGTTGGGGTTTTTGGGCTTCTCCATAGTATTTCGAGTCGTCTGCAGGTGCGTCTGGACTCTTGGAGTTCGATGGAAAACCAGCTGGCTTTCTGAGGGGGGCGATGGTGTTGGCGCAGTTGGTGATCCAGTTGTGTAGAGTGCGGGCGTCGGTGGTGGTGGGGGTCGTAGTTTGTTGCCATGGGAGCGGATCTGCTAAGGGTGGCGGCGAGCTGGTCATCAGAGATTTTGTTCCAATTTCTGCACTGGGTAATGCAACATTTGCAGTTGAAATTAAGTGCCAAGCAATGAAAATGTTTAATGCTGAAACATTCAGGAAGTGTGTTTTGCTTCTCCCTAGTCTTCATGCCTGAGATTGGTAAATCTGTAGTGTACTAAGAAAAAATACTTTCTCTTCCATTGCGAGCAGTGGCTTGTCCATGTTCTTCTCCTTTGGTTCTCACAGGCCTCTGCCAGTCCCGGCTAAGGACAGTACTTTAACTTCTCTTTCAATGCTGACAAAAGCTTACCAACCTGCATTCTCATTTCGAATGCTGGAAAAGGTCCCTTCCTCTCTCTCCCAAAGCTAGCTATGGTCTATTCCTTTTATCACAATGACCACAAAAAATCAATACTTTCAAGGCCGGTGAAGACTATTCCTTTAAGCTTTCTTTCTATGCTGGCAAACGTTTGCCTTTACTTGCTTTTCTTTCTTAGCATTGGTAAAGTCTGTCCTTTCTATGCTTATGTTATATGGCAGAAAGGCTTGCTTTTTCACTGCAAATGTGGTTTAGTCATGTTGTCTCCCCTCCATTTCAGAGCTGGCTAAAGAATGAACATTTCTTACTTTTAGTGACAGAAAAGGCACTTTTTTATTTTTTTTATGGACTGGCTTGACAGTGACAGAAATTAGGTATCATAAGGAGCGGGGCTTTTGCACCGCCCATATGTTGGGAGCCAGGAGTACATATTTTGATTGGACAGAAGGTGTGTGCTTCCACAAAAATGTGCTTGCCCTCCATACAGCTGTGACCATTTTTTTTATTTATCCAGCTGTCTAAGCTTGAACTTTTAGGGGCACATACATGCCATTGCAATGCTATTAAAGCTTTTCTCTCTGGCAGCAGGAGGGAAGTTATTAACGTATATGGATTTCTAAGTCTGGCTTGACAGTGCATTCATAAGCCAGACCTATTCGCATTGCCAATGCTTTTTTTCCCCTTGGATTATGTCTGTTTCTTGTTTTGTTCTGGTGATAAGTGTAACTTTCATTCTACATTCAGCACGACCAAATAATTTGACTTGCTTCCATTAAAAACTTTTCTTATACTTCATTATTCTGTCTATTGTTCTTTTTCAACAATCTCCCAGGCCACAGAATGCATCTGGAAATCCCTGCATGCAAATCCCCCCAATAAATGCTATAAATGCTGTGAGGACACAAGCCAATTCTAATACTTTACGACTAGAAGCAACCACACCAGAAGGTTAATTTAATCATTATGTTTAAAAAAACGGACATTGAAAATCAAAAATAGACCAGTCTAGTTGTGGGTATAAATAACATTTACTACTATTCAGGGGGATTTACCAATGTATGTTTTTTGAATAAGGAAAACCAAGTTCATTAAGAGGTATGCTTTGGGCTGGGGTTACAAGGTGAGTGGGAGGATAAGTGGGGCTTTCAGGAGAACAGATGGGAATACCCATCAAACTAAGAAGGCACTGGTTTGCTGTAATAATCATCTTGATCTCAAAATAAATCGCGACATCTCTGCACTTCCAAAGGAGTGTTCTACACCTTCAGGATTTAACCACAATCAAGACAAATGGTTAGTTAAGACAGAAGATTACAAGCAAAATACACATGGGGCAATTTATGATAAAACCAAATCTCTCTAAGGAGTACATATGGCATAACAGAAATAAACCATAAGGCTCACCTATCAATTTCCTCAAGTTTTTCATCAATCATTGGACACATCTGTTGGCAGGCATCTAAAACACAAATAAGTTGTTAACTTTGAATAAAAGCAAATTCAAATTTCTATAGAATCAGCAAATCCTGCATGCAAACAGTATATAAAAAGCTGTGGATTCCTGAGTGGTTTGGAAGCCAAGCAGTATATGAAACACAGACATATTTCTTCAGCTTTACAAAGCCAAATGTTTATATGCCCTAATAATTATGATTAAAATCACTGCTAAGAAGGACTGTGATCAATACAAAATAGGAGATGTGGGTAAACCCCTTTTTTTTCGTCACCACCACCACTTTTTGCTAGATGTTGTTGTTGGTGTGTGGACTCTCAACATAATGGGCGTCAATTCGCCAAAATGCCAGGAGTAGCAGAAGTGACATTGAACGCCATTTGAACTTTACTTTGAATCACCACACATGCTTACACATACTAACAAATTCACACACTCTCGCGCACATAAACACACTCACCAGCAAGAATGCATACAACATACATTTAACAGAAGTTTTTACTTACATTAGCTTCCAGATAGGGTCATATTCCCGCTAAAGCACCTCATTTTTATTACACCAATAGTGAATAATATTATTCACTATTTGTATAATTGAAAAATTGACAGAAACCAAGCAAGTGGATCTCAAACTAGTGTCCATTAGGAAGAGCAGCCCCTGTGTTCCAGGCACTGATTTTGCCACCTCTGAGGCCAGGGGTCGCAAAAGCAGTGCCAGGGGTAGCAAGGGGAAAGCCAGGGGTTGCAGCTGCACCCCCTAAATGACATCCATGCTCAACTCTGTGGTGTTGCTGTCCAGTGTCCCGTGTCTGTGCTCTGACCCCTAAAATCATATAACATTGGCTATTCCATGATTGGCCTAATTTACTTACCTATAAGTCCCTAATAAATGGTAGTCTGTGTACCCAGGGCCTGCAAGTTTAATGTCACCTATTGTGCCACCACTAAAGTAATAAGCAATGCATGAGAGTGCAGTTTTCAAACTGCAAATTTGACTTGGCAAAATAAACCTTTTGCCAGGCCTAAACCATGCTTTTCAATATTTTAAGTTACCTCTAACGTAGGCTCTAATTACTTGTATAAGGCAGGGTGAATGGTATTTAAAAAGGAGGACATATGTACTTACGTTTTACAAGTCCTCGTTGTGAAAAATCTCTTACGTCGTTTTTTTACTGTGGCAAGGCTAGATCTCCCATTGAAAAGCACTGGGTGACATTATAACACCTTATAGTGTACAACTTCAGTTTGGCAATAGCTAGAACCATTATCCAAGGACTCAAATGTATCTAAATGTAATATCCAATCTGAAGAAAAAGTCAGGTTTGCAAATTATTAATTTGAGAGTAGACATTTTCCTATCTAAAAGTCTCTAGTTGCCCTTTCAGAGATAACCCCCAACTGCCATCTGGCAGCCTGCTAGGAGGTGTGAATTGCTCTCAGCAAAGAGAACAAAGGGGTCTTGGCTGAGAAGAGGTGTGACCTCCTCCTGACAGTATGTCCTGAGGGATGTGGCCGCCAGCTTCAAAGTCACAGCCCCTGTCATAGGCAGATGTAACTCACACCTAGGCCCATCCCTGCCATTGTCCCAGCAGCCACAGTGGTATTATTACCAGTGAGGAACAAGCATTTGGCATAGGCAATAGGTCTCGCCTCTGGGACCTTATATAAGTGTTTAGCCATGCAGCAAGTTATCCTGGATGCTGTGCCGCCAGGGCATGGAGAGCTATTTAATTGCTACACACTAGGTTATGCAGTCTGATTTAGGAATACAAGCTTGCCTTAGTAAACATTAATGGACACTCCAAGGCTTTTTAACCCACAGAGAAAAAGCCAAGTGCCCCGATGCAAGTCAACAGCACTATAACATTCAGTGTGGAGCCATCTTGTTTCCTTGATAAATGTTACAAAATCCAGAGCATGCACCACTACCCCCACTCTCCATGCTATTTTATGACAATTAGGTATTCTTTGTAATAAATAAGCATGTTTTAGCAAACTATAAGTTATACTCCTTGCAGTATTGTAACTAAAGAATAATCATGGCCTGCGTAATATCTTAAATGTATTAATTACATTGAGAAAAAATACAACTGAAAAAATAATTATGAATCTATTCCCCCCCGTCTTCAGTGCACTTCAAAAGCTGTTGATCATACTGTAGTGTAGTTCCTATTTCCTTTATAGGCTCTGCGCATTGGAATAATATACACTATAATTGTGGCATAGGACTGAGGTCAGTATGCCTCTATCGAGTACATTAAACTTATTTACTTTGTGTGCCAGCTAACTCAGAGGCCACTAGAAACTCCTTGAATAAATAAGAAGGGAGTCGTTTCTGGCAACCGCATAAACATTACAACTTTGTTTCCCTTTAGAATCGGAACATGTCTGAGAATCGTGGAAACAACAGATAACAGTTTCACTCAGTCAATCGTGCATGCTTAGCTTCTTCAGAGTCACACAGAAATAGATAGACGGGTGTTTCAATAAAAAGGATTTATTGAACAGTCTTGTTTTTCGTGTAAGAGATATGAGCTGTTACAATCGCAAGACAGTATGCAAGATATAATACGTACAGCGTAATCAGTAAGAAGAAATAATACTGCACTAGGATTGTCTTCTAGCTATGACATATATTCATATACACATACATAAATAACATAAGCTAAAAAGTGGATACTCGTCTGATGCTTCTAAATAGTTCTACCCCAGTGTACCTAACCTAAGTGTAGTACAAGGTAAGAAGTAGGTACTGTATTCTATAGTATGGTAAGCTATAGTTTTGCATATGCCAAGAGTCCCTCTAGGTTCTAGTCAGCTCCATACCTTAGAATTGAGCAGGTCTCAAACTCTAACACCCCGCGAAAGGAGTCAGAACACTGGAAGCTGGATTCTCTGCAAGCAGGGATGACAGCGCCTGGTCAATGCGTCAGGCGGGGACTCGAATGCCTTCCGAACTTCCCGTGGCGAGCCGTATCGAGCTGGGCAGCCGAGCCGTGGTTTGCCATGGTAAGGGAAGGTATATATATACACCTGGAAAGTGCTTAGGAATGTTAGCATTGACGTAAAGTCGGGCAGGGGAAGACGTCCTGAATGAACCCCTAAGAATAGTAGTTCACCCATAATAGATAAGTTCTTGGAGAAATCAATAATCCTAGCTAGGGAAAGTCCCAAAGGCTTAAGGGTCTGGTTTCTAAGAACTCATTGTGAAGTTGGGATGGACGGATGTAGGTGACCATGCTTGTATTTTGGATAGCATGGCTAATGCCTAAATAAGGACTGGGATTCTATGCCTAAATAAGGGCAATGCAAATTGTGCCTATATAAGGACATGATTTAGGAAAACCTATATACGGACATTTAAATCGAAACAATACTAGGGTTGGGGGGCATATGGGAGCAACATCAGCATTAAAGAAAAGGCAATGCTTCCTAAGGAGGTCAGATGTACTGGTGACTATCTATATACCTAGAGTCTGTTCAGCATTTCCACGCTTTTACTTTCACAAAAACCCACTTAACTGCTCCTGAGTTCCTACTCTGGCATAGCTTGAAATCGCTTGCCGTTATAAAAGTGTTTCTGTGCCATCCTTTTTTAAACAAAGCAGGGGAATGTTTGCATTCCTTTTAGATAAGACTGGTTGTGACACCGGTTTGATTAATGAGGCAATAAAACTCCTTTGTTAATGAGCTTCTAACAGTCTTCCGTGGAAAGAAGCAAATGAGGCTGCATACGGATACCAGCTAACACAATTGAAGTACTAGAAAATACTTAACTTTGACTACTGTCTCACGAATGCAGACATTATTTAATACAAACTTGAAGAGTGCATTTTCTGAGACATTCACTCCTAAACATAAAGTACTTCCATTTTACACAAGCAGGGAAGGGAAGAGGGGGTCCTTGCAGGGCGGTGCAGGACGGTCGACCAGCCATTCCCATTCTGAACTCACATCAAATGCCCCACCCTTGCAGCGGGCAATAGCTCTCCTGGCAAAGAGATTTGGTTGCAGTGCATACATCGTATGTATATATTTTTTAACAACTGGGGTACTGGGTTTGAGTCTTGGCATTGGCTTTTCCCGTGCACGTCTTGGTATGGGGCTCTCCCCGTGCCTAAGTGATTTCCCAAGAAACACAGAATGTTAAGCCAATGCCATAACATCACCAGCTGCTGACTTTGGAACAGACTTTGAGTCTTGGCACCAGCTCTCCCCGTGCATAAGTGATTTGCCCAAACTCACAGAATGTCAAACTGATGCAGAGGATATGACAAAGTGCCATCTTTCTTGCATGGTATGCCCCCACTTGTTGCTGAATTGCTGAATGTACTTTGACTGAGTGTGCCCTGGACTCCTGCCAATCAGGTGCCCAGGGCCTATGTTCCTTCCCTAAAACCTAAAACCCAAATTGGCAAACCCTGGCCACATGTCAGCCCCATGTAAATGATACCCTAGGTACCCAGGGCCTTGTGACCAGGGAAGGCCTCTAAGGGCTGCAGCACTTATTGTGCCACCCTTAGAGGCCCTGTACTCCAACACAAACACACTGCCCTTGCAGGCTGAGTGTCTGGGTGCAAGACAAAACAAAGTCGACATGGCCACACATCCCTGTGTGCCATGCCCACATCCTACACTGCCCTGGCATACATCAGCCACCCCTCTAGCTGGATGCACTATGCCAGTGGTGTGGGCACAGAAGCAGGAGCCCTGTGCCCCTACAGTACCTACAGTACCCAGGTCCATTTCTGGGCACTGTAAGTGCAGTGCTGCCATTTAAGAGTATATGGTGCTGGGAGCTCATCAAACACGAAGTCCCCAGCACCATGATGGCAACACTGAAGACTGAGAAGTTTGGTATCAAACTTCTCAACACATTAAACCCGCACTGATGCCAGTGTGGGATTTAATGTACCATGCACTACAGAGGGCATCTTAGAGATCCCCCCTGAAACCTAACCTAAAATCCACGTCTGGTCTGAGGGGCTGCCTAGGCTGCCACACAGCAGACTGGACCCCTGGGTGGAGAGCCCCGCTCTCCTGGGCCTGCAACAATGCACATCCTGGGAGAGGTGCTAGGTCTCCTCCCCCAGGATGGACAGGGGGAAGCTTCAAAGGCATGCCACCTTTGTGAGCTTCTCCAGGCTACTTGCTGTACTCAGCAACTGGCCCCCACCGGTTCTGACCCCCACTCTGGCGGGAAGACTGGCCGGAAACTTCAAGTAAAGACAGGGGATGTGCCAGCCCTGCCAACCCCACCTCTCAGGTGGGGGAGGCGAGGTGCAGCACATCTCCGGGCCCTCGTCATCTTGAAGATGGGGAGCCCTACCCAATCCGGACTAGGCCACCACCCCCCTCCCACAGGAGAGTGGCAGGATAGGGGGTGTACCCACCCCAGGACAGGGACCCAGTGGTCCCTGCCCTTTACCTACCTGTAAACACCCCTAAATTTAGTATTTAGGGGCACCCTGAACCTTCCTTACTCAGATTTCAGATTTTAAAATAGCAAAGAAGATCAAGAAGAAAGAAGACCTGCCGTGCAGCTGCTAAGAAGAGGAAGACACCACCTGCTTTGGCCCCAGCCCTACCGGCCCGTCGACCCTCGAACTTGCTCCTGCTAAATCCCGACACCTCCTGTGGCCAGCAACCTCACAAACCCCTGAGACCTGGCTACCTTGTGACTCTGGGCACCTGGGACTCCCACGAGCAGTGGCTCTGCTCAAAGCAAGTATCTAACCCCTGGCACCAGTCCGGAACCAGGAACCCTGCACACTCTGCACCCGCCAAGCCTGACCTGTGCTGGAGTGGACAAAGAACCCGAGGACGTCCCCCCGGCGACTGTGACCCCGAATTCGGCACCCAAGGACCCACCTCGACGCTCCTGACGACGCCTGCAGCCTCCCCCCACCGCGATCAACAGAGGGTAAGATTTCCAGACACCAAAAGGCACCCCTGCACCCTGTGCCCGACTCCTGGGTACCTACCTATCCTCCAACTACCCAACTTATCTCTCAAAGTGGTGGGCACACCTGAAGAATCTTCGTTCCCGAGCTTGCAGCCTTTGTTCGTCCTTGAGCTTTTCCACTGAAATCCATTGAGCGCCCGAAGGCTCAAAAGCACCCTGCACCCAGCCGCCCAAGTGGCCCTGGCAGTACAACTTCTACTCCTACCTACTTCCCCATTTGCCCTGAGCAAGTGACCAGGAGCCCAGCTCCCACAGCCTCGTGGCCTGCTTGTCAGCAGCCACCAACCAAGGCCCTCCTGCCTCCCATAGGATAACATTGGGCCTTACTCACTCTGCACCCGGCCGCCCCTGCGCCGCTCAGGGTGTAACAACTGTACTTACCTGACCCTGGGAGACCCCCGAGTCTGTGCCCAGGACCTTAACTCTGCCAGTCGAGTACTTACCCCAAAGCCGATAACTCACTTTTCTTCCATAGGGTAACATTGACTGGATTCACCTAAAATTTCTTCTAAATGTGTAGTTTCTAAACTTTAAAATATTCACCTAAAATCAACCGAGTAACGAAAACGGAAATACTCACCTGCTATTAGGAGAGATCCCAGTGCTGGATCTTGGTGCCAAGCACTGACCCTGAAAAGTACTCCCAACCGTACTTACCACCAACTCAATTTTCTCACATAGGAAACCATTGACTGTTTTTCTGTGAAATTTCTTCTAAGTGTCGATTTTTGCAAGCTACAAATATTCTTTAAAAATCTTACCAACTGTGAAAACGTAATTACTTACCTGTGTTAGATAGATGTCCCAGTACTGAGCCTAGGAGCCCAACACTGGATTACAAAAGTAACGAGAATATACTTTACCCGTAACTCGAATTTTCTTCCATAGGAAACCATTGACTGTTATTCTGTGAAATTTCTTCCAAGTGTCGATTTTGCAAACTTATAAATATTCCTTAAAAATCGCCTGTATAACTTAAACGCAGTTTCTCAACTGCTTACATGTGATACACTAGTGCTGGATCCAGGATCCAACACTGACCTAGAAAAAGTAACCATAACCCCACTTACCTGCTAAGTGAATTTCCTTTCATAGGACAACATTGATAATTTGATCAGAAAAAGTTCCGAAGTGTCAACTTTTAAAATAGCAAAATATTGCTTAAAAATCACAACAGTAACTAAAAAGTATTTATTCACTTGCTTCCAAGAACTGTCCCAGGACTGAATCTAGGATCCAGTCCTGGAGTTAGTAAAGTAATCCTGAGAGTAATCAATTGCATATAACTTAAAATTCCCATTGAGCTCAAAGTATTATTGTGTTTGAAATTGTGTTGCCTATTGCAACAAAATGTAACTATTGCATTCCAAGTCAATTGTCTTTTGCAAAGTATATAACAAAAGCATCTCATTCTGAGAAAGTATATTTTTGATACCTATTGTGTGTTCTAAAATAAAACAACCATATATTTTTTTTATACAAACCATTGGTCTAGAGTTCAGTTCTTGAGTGTGTGAGACCATTTGCTGACTGAGTGTGTGCAACAAATGCTTTACACTGTCCTCTGATACTGCCTTACTGCTCGACCAAGCTACCACTTTAGAGAGTAAGGCTATATCTAACTTTAGCCTCTGCCAAACCACTGGGGACTGTGGACTCTATACACACTGTACCTATTTGGGAACAGTATATATAGAGCCACTTTCCTACAGAGGATCTCTTTAAAAAAAAACAACATAGCTAAAGATTATAAAGGATGCCAAGGAGTTTTAAAAAAAGTGATTAAATTGAGCCGCGGCCTTTGGAAAGAAACAGAAGGAACAGGGCTTGGGAGGGGTCGCGGTATTAGCTCTCCCCATGCGCAACTGATTTGTATGGCCAAGGTAACAGGTGTATTTATTGTAAATTAAAAAAGCTGATTGCCGTGTGTGTTTTCAAAATTCTGTCCTCGAGCAAGTCTCGGCAACGGCTCTCCTTTTGCCTAAAGGATTTACCCTGAATCACAGAATGTTAAGCCGACGCCGTAACATCCTGAGCTGCCGACTTTGGAACTGGGGAACCGGGTTCGACTTTCAGCATCGGCTCTCCCCTCATGCAAACCTTGGTACTGGCTCTCCCCATGCCTAAGTGATTGGCACAGACTCCGATTGTGAAGCCGAGGAACTAAAAAAAAACAACAAAAAAAACGGAACATATAAAATAAAATATAAGACGCTAATTGCTAAGGTGTTTTTGAAATAAAACAAATGATTAAAGAGCTGCAGTCTGTGGGAAGAAACAAAAGCAACGGGCGTGGGAGGGGTCTCTGCATCGGCTCTCTCCGTTGTTAAGTGCTTTGATTGGCCGAGGCAATCGAGGTAACCTGTGTATTTATTGCAACAAAAACAAGCCCGGGAGTGGTGCACGTGCGCACCGACCTAAACAGATGGAACCATGTGCAGAGCTGCTGGCATTTCACTATTTGTAAGGGGAAAACAAGCGGGCTCATGCGGATTAAAAACAGATGGTTCCTGCGCACCAATGCTAGCTCCCGAGAGTAAAACACACTGGGAGGAAACCTTTGAAAAGAAGCTGGGACATCACACGCCTTTGGCCAAAGCGTACTGAAGCCAGACGCAAAGGCCAATCGCACAACATGCACGCGCTTTGAAGAAAGCTGAAGTGATTCCAAGAGGTCGATTTCCTATGCAGCGCATGCGCGCTCCCATCGCTCGACCTAAAAACTAATTTAAAAAAATGATTTATACTTTTGATAATAACATTTGAAAACCATTGGTCTGTGGGACAATTGTAATTGTATTTTTTTCTTGGATGTATTACCTTATATTAACCCCTTCGGTGCCACGCCCTTTCCCCCTCCTGTGCCGGGCGTTTCACACGCGGGTGGGGTTCATGACGAGATAGTCTCGTCATGGGCACAGCGCGACCGTGCTCCATGACGAGACTATCTCGTCATGGGCACAGAAGAGGTTAAATTAATGATTTGGGGGAAGTGTTTGCGGTTATATACCCTGTTTTCCCTGCCTTCTTCTCCCCAAATATTTTCACACTCAGGGACCCTCTAGTTTTTCTCAAGAAAACTTCACCTCGTGCACGGCCATTAGCCAAATGTTGTTTAAAAGTCCAAGGGAACCTTACATACAGCGGAGCCACTGTGTGTAATAACCAATAGATATTATTTTATTTATGCATCACTTTTGTTTAAACAAGACCCTCCTAGTACAACATTAGTGAAAATAAATTATGCAACATGAGAAAGACTGCATATGAGTAATTGCATTGCGAATCTTTATGCACCGCAGCATGTCTGATAAACTATACCTGCTGCAAGAATACGAGGCGAACCAACCGGGAGTCTCCAGAAGGCCGAAATTCAGTTAGTTGTTCGTTCAAGGTGTTGGATGCAACTACTGCCCTGCTGAGAGGGCAATGCACTGTCTTGGACAAATGCGCATGTGCCTGACCAGAAGGAGTGGGAGGTTCTTTTGTCTTCTTGGTAAAATATCATTTTTCCTTTGCAATGCCTGTCTGTATCATAATAGGCTGAGCAGGCTTGTTGCAAGCCAAGACTCTTTCTACAGCCCAGCTTATAACTAAACATGCCCCCAGGAGACGCGTTCTTGCTCCACTACCTGATAAGACCTACAGTAACCCCAGGACTCCATTGAAACAAACCCTCAACGCTGAAGATGATGGTATGACTGACATGCCTCCCAAAGCAGGACAAAGTTACGTCGGAAGAAGGTGTCCACACCAGCAGGGCCCTCGTCTCGACAATCTCAAAGCACTATATTGAATGTTTTTAAGAAAATAAAGAGTAGGCGTTGTCTCGTGTGTAAACGGGAGTGAAGGTCTCCTGCAGTACCCACGATGGTGCCTGAAGCAGGCTAGTGAACTAGGTACCACTCCTACAGAATCCGATAACCCCAAGGGGGGGGTCTCAGCAGTGCAGAATTCACTGAGAGGGGCACATGGGCCCCGACTCAAGGGAGAGCAGGGTAGGCAAGTTGAAAACAAAATAGCTCACAGAAACTCCTCCTACAATAGCCAAAATACTCGAGGATCAAATGATTTTTACATTCCTGTTGTCATGTTGCAAATTAGTTTAAATATACCTTACCTGGAATATCATATAACCACGGGTATGCTCTAATTTCCATACGCTGTACGTTTTTTCTAACTTTCATTAATAATGTGTACCTGATCAAGAAAACTCTTTTGGGTACTTCTAGGTTTTTGGAAAGCCCCACAAGCACGCCACAAATAACAGATCCCCTAAACTCCAGTATAGCAGTAACTCCTTTTCGCATGAGCTGCCCCCCAAGTTTTTCTTCTCTTCTGGGGCTCAGTGCCTATAAAAGATTTAATGCTTTTATGCCACAAACAGTGAAGTGCGGAGTGACAACCAAGCACTTCCTGTGGTTGGGCTGCGCCGTTGTTGTGCAGCCGAGGGCTGGGGGGACAAAGACCCTTCTGACACCAGACGGCTCACCTCGAGAGCAGGCCTCAGTGCCAGGGCTAGTAATGAGCGAGCATTGAGCGTCTTTCTATGCGGTCCTAATGAGCTCCCCGGGTGAGAATGGAGCCCTTTGCATTCACACACTGTGCTCAGGAACCCCTCGCCTCATTGGGTCAGGCCCAAAGAAAGGCTAATGGAGCATGAGGCCGGCTTAATAGACCCAATATTAACACTGCAGCAAGAATGTCACCCAATGCAAAGCACGGAGCAGGCCCTGAATGAGGTATTTGTTAAACTTAAAGAATACACGCAGATAGTAACAGACTCTTAGCACTAAAACAAATTTCATTATGGCAGGTCTTCGGCGCTCTCCCGGGCGCAAAGGCCCCTTGCTGTGCATTCTTACACCATTGTACTGGCCGAATCACTAGGCTTCCCTAAATGTGGAACCACTTACAAGGATGGTGTTTCTGTTCTGGGAATCTAATTATCCTGCGCGGTTTACATCTCTCTCGTGGGCAAATCGTTTGCAAATCATGAATGCCGCCTTACAATGAACAGTGTGAGCATCTGCAATTCTTAAGCTCTGCCATTCAAGTAGGAAGTCATGATGTGCGTATGTGAGTGAACACGTTTTCGGTATACATTAAAGAAGGTCAGCAAAATACGTCACATTTTATACAGTGTAGCGGCAAATGTTGGGAGGTGTGCCTGTTGATAACCGTGGCAACAAGCAAACCAGCTGAGAGAGATTTTATCGCAACATTAAATCGTTTCATATGTTTGGCCAGAATGTCATTATTTGTACACAAATGAACATGGGAATTTGCATTTGGGTCACACAGAGTTCACCCAGCCCTTCTCTGTGAGCAGGCAGCTGTATTTGCGTTATTCTAATATCAGTTTGCGAAAGGAAGGGCGGGCAGGCTGAGCTGCATCTGTACACACAGCAGGAACCGCAGAGTACCAGCTTGACCCACTCCCTCGCCAGCATGCCTCTGCCGCACTCCGCAGGGACCACCGGCAACGCACTGAGAGCCCATTCAATCATGGCCCGTCGCCAAATGCCTCCGCGCGCATGGCAATTAATGGACATTGTGAGAGGGAGGAAGGCTCCGGCCCACCGGCCTGGGACCACCGGTTGCAGCCGTGCAGACCAGCCAGGCGTCCTTCCGCAGCGAAAGCACCTCACGGGCAAGCAGATGTTTACACTTCCCTTCGCTCAGAGCATTAGTAGCTGCAGTACATCTTCTGCGCAAAAGTGGAGCCCATTCAAAGATTTGGATACTTACTCTATTTATTAACCATGAATGGAACGGAAGACTGTTCCTGTGTATTAATTGCAACAAAACAAGCCCGGGAGTGGTGCACGAGCGCCGACCTAAACAGATGGCCCCTGCGCGTCGCTGCTGGCGTTTCACTGTTTGTAAGGGGGAAACCAGCACGCCCATGCCGATTAAAAACAGATGGTTCCTGCGTGCCGCTGCTGGCTCCCGAGAGCAAAACGCTCTGGGAGTAAACCTTTGAAAAGAAGCTGGTACATCCACACGCCTTTGGCCAATTGCGTACTGAAGCCAGACGCAAAGGCCAATAGCGTGTGAGCACAACATGCACGTCCTATGAAGAAATCTGAAGTGATTCCAAGATGTCGCTTTCCTATGCAGCGCATGCGCTCTGCCATAGGCTAGACCTGAAAACGTGTCCCAAACTGGTTTTGCAGGGGGAGTTGTTTATTTCCCTAGACACACCTCAGGTGTGTGTCAATAACGCCTGACTAAGGGAAGAAAGATCTTGCCATGTTGGAATTTCACATTGTGGGATTATGTAAAGCCTAATCCCTAGGAAATTATGTTAAGTAGGGTAGGCTTGCCCCCCTGAGAACTTTTTCTCTATTGGTTAAGGAGTCACCTCCACCCACAATCTAGTGCCAGACATAAAAGTGGCACCCCTACATATTTTCTTCAGAACACTGCTGGACCTGAGGAAAACAGAAAAAGTATTGAACTTGATGAAACATTTGGACGTCAGAAAAAGGCCTGCACCTACTGTAATCTGTGAAAAGAACCTCCAAGAGCTGGACTTGTTCCCACGAGAACCCAGGACAAAAGAATGGACTCCAAGGGCTAGTCGGCTAGCCTCCTGTTAACCCCTTCCATGCTCATGATGGAATGGTTCCACCATGAGCACAAGTTTAAGTGTGCTCATGACGGAACCATTGCATCATGAATACAGGAAAGGAAAATCCCTAAGCGGTAGACAGCAGAGGAATTTCCCTTTTTTTTTTGCCTTGCGAGGTGGGGAAGAGCTTACCGAACCTCCCGAGGCCTGTTAGGGGTTTTCATTGCAATGACAATCGCGTGCATGGCGCGTTGTCATCATTACAATGAAAACGAAACTGAAAGTTAGTTTCAGTTTCACCGTTTTGGTGCTTGTGGGGCTATCTCAACCCGAGCACCAAAAGACATGGGAAAGGTCTCATTGGAAAGGTCTCATTGGAAAGGGGAGAATCTCCCCTTTCCAATGGTACCCTTCCCTAGTGGATCCCCCTCCCCCACAAATCAACTCATATGTGTTAACAGCTAGCCTTCACTATCCCCTCCAGCCATCCTCCAGAGAGCAAAAGCCTAACAAAGAGGTTGGTGGTATTCATTGAGTTTGCACTAATACATAGTTCTTGAGGTTCCACGTACAACAGCAATATTATAAGGATTGTTAGGTTGTCCGCAAGTCCCCCAGACCCTGAAGAAATGGCCAACACTACTTAACTTCAATTACAAGAGTATATTCCACACGCTAATGCTTATAGTATCTGTTTTCACTAAAGCATCATAGTGCTAAAAGTCCACTTTCACTGAAATTCACTATTGTAGGAGGCTGGCTTATTATATGGCGCACAATTATTTAAGTGAAGCACCTTGTACTAATCCAGGCATCCCTTATGGTGATTTTAGTGGTCTTTGAAAACCTTTAAAAGGTTTCCAAATGGTAGCTGTGGAGAGCTGCCTTCAGATTTATCTTGAAGGAGTGTTAAGCAGCTTGTTTTACCAGTTTAATCATGTAGTGTAGTTTGAATGGAAAACAACCACACAGTGTACATATAAAAATATGTCTGTTTATTACACAACACTCACAAACAAATTGGTATATCTCCTACCCGGAGATATAAACACAAATACACAACAATACTTCAATTGTAAATAAGTAAGCACAAAATACAGTGGTCTCCAGGGGGAACCAAACCATATACTAAAAAAGTGGAATGTGAACTGCGACTGAGGTCAGGACTTGGACCAGGAGACTCAGAGGAGCTGGGGACGCAAGGAACCACCCAAGGCAACTACCCAGGAATGCCACAGAGGCTGTATGCAGAGTGGAAACAGCCATGTGTCCAAAAGAAGTCGACGGGGAATGCGTGGTTGCAGTTTTGAAGAAGAAAGAGCCTTCACAGTGGACCCTGAAGAAACCCAGTGGAAGACAGCAGGTTGGAGAGTCACCCCACCCGTGGATACCCGAGGAAACAGGATAGCTACACCATGGACACCGGGTACATAGGAATGTGAGAAAGTGGCTCTGTATATACTGTTCTCAAATAGGTACAGTGTGTACAGAGTCCACAGTCCCCAGAGGTTTGGCAGAGGCTAAAGTTAGATATAACCTTACTCTCTAAAGTGGTAGCTTGGTCGAGCAGTAAGGCAGTATCAGAGGACAGTGTAAAGCATTTGTTGCACACACTCAGTCAGCAAATTGTCTCACACACTCAATAACTGAACTCTAGGCCAATGGTCTATATATAAAAAAATATATGCTTGTTTTATTTTAGACCCAACAATAGGTATTAAAATATACTTTCTCAGAATGAGATGCTTTATATAAATATTTTTTCAATATGCAATTGGCTTTTGTAGAAAGCTACAAGTGGTTGCAATAAGCAACACAATTTTAAACACAATAATGCATTGAGTTCAAAGGAAGTTTCAAGTTATTTGCAATAGATTACTTTTAGGATTACTTTTGTGATTCCAGGACTGGATCCTAGATTCAGTCCTGGGACAGTACTTAGAAACAAGTGATAAAAGTAGACTTAGTTACTGTTATGATTTTTGGACAATATTTCGCGATTTTAAAAGCTGACACTTATTTCATAGAAAACAGTTAATGATTCCCTATAGAAGAAAATTTAAGTTGCAGGTATAGTATGTTCTCGTTACTTTTGTAATCCAGTACTGGGTGCCTAGACTCAGTACTGGGACCTTTATCCAAAACAGGTAAGTAATTACGTTTTCACAATTTATACGATTTTTAAAGAATATTTAACGTTTTCAGAAATCATCACTTAGAAGAAATTTCACAGAAAAACAGTCAATGGTTTCCTATGGAAGAAAATTGGGTTACTGGTAAGTACGGTTGTGAATATTTTTCAGAGTCAGTGCTGGGTACCAAGATCCAGCACTGGTGAGTATTTTCGTTCTCGTTACTCGGCTGATTTTTGGTGAATATTTTAAGATTTGAAAAGACCACACTTAGAAGAAATCTCAGGAAAAACCAGTCAATGTTACCCTATGGAGAAAATTGAGTTACCGGCTTTAAGGTAAGTACTCGACTGGCAGAGTTAAGGTTCTGGGCATAGACTCAGGGGTCTCCCAGGGTCAGGTAGGTACAGTTGTTACACCCTCAGCGGCACAAGGGCAGCCCGGTGCAGAGAGAGATAGGCCCAATGTTATCCTATGGGAGGCAGGGGGGCCTTGGTTGGTGGCTGCTGACTAGCAGGCCACGCGGTTGTGGGAGCTGGGCTCCTGGTCTCTTGCTCAGGGCAAATGGGTAAGTAGATAGGTGTAGAGGTTACACTGCCAGGGCCACTCAGGCGGCTGGGTGCAGGGTGCTTTTGAGCCTTCGGGCGCTCTATTGATTTCAATGGGAAAGCTCTGGTTTAGAAAAAGACTGCAAGCTCGAGGACGAAGATTCTTCAGGTGCCACTACCACTTCGAGAGGTAAGTTGGGTAGTTGGAGGATAGGTAGGTGCCCCGGAGTTGGGCACAGGGGGCCGCGGGGCGCCGGGTGAAGGGGTGCCTTTTGGTGTCGGGAAATCTTACCCTCTGTTGATCGCGGTTGGGGGGGGGGGCACCTGGTTCTGAGGCTGCAGGCGTCGTCAGGAGCGTCGAGGGAAGTCCTTGGGTGCCGGACTCGGGGTCACAGTGGCCGTGGGGGTCGTCCTCGTGGTTTTTGTTCACTCAGGCACAGGCCAGGCTTGGCGGGTGCAGAGTGTGAAGGGTTCGCGGTTCCGGGCTGATGCCAGGGATTAGAAGCACATTTTGAGTAGAGCCTCTACTCATGGGAGTCCCAGGTGCTTAGAGCCAAAAGGTAGCCAGGTCCTCAGGGGTTTGTGAGGTTGCTGTCCACAAGAGATGCCGGGTTGGAGCAGGTGCAGGTTCGAGGGTCGACAGGCCAGTAGAGCTGGGGCCAAAGCAGTTGGTGTATTCCTCTACTTAGCAGCTGTAGGGCAAGTCTTCTTTCTTCTTGCTCTTCTTTGTATTTCGGAATCTGGAATCTGGGGAAGGAAGGATCAGGGTGCCCCTAAATACTAGATTTAGGGGAGTTATAGGTAGGTGAAGGGCAGGGACCAATGGGTCCCTGTCCTGGGGTGGGTACACCCCCTATCCTGCCTCTCTCCTGTGGGAGCGGGGCAGTAGTATAGTCCTGATTGGGCAGGGCTTCCCATCTTCAAGATGGCGAGCAACCCGGAGATGTGCTTCAACTCGCCTCCCCCACCTGAGGGGTGGGGTTGGCAGGCTAGCACATCCCCTGTCCTTATTTGGGGTTTCCTGCCAGGCTTCCCGCCAGAGTGGGGGCTGCCAGTGGCCTGGGGAAGCTCACAGAGGCGGCATGCCTTTGAAGCTTCCCCCTGCCCATCCTGGGGGAGGAGATTTAGCACCTCGCCCAGGATGTGCATTGTTGCAGGCCCAGGAGAGCAGGGGTTCCCCTACCCAGGGGTCCAGCAACATGTCTACTGTGTGGCAGCCTAGGCAGCCTCTCAGACCAGACGTGGATTGTAGGTTAGGTTTCAGGGGGCACCTCTAAGATGCCCTCTGGGGTGCTTGGTACATTAAATCCCATACTGGCATCAGTGCGGGTTTAATGTGCTGAGAAGTTTGATACCAAACTTCTCAGTCTTCAGTGTTGCCATTATGGTGCTGGGGAGTTCGTGTTTGACGAGCTCTCAGCACCATGTACTCTTAAATGGCAGCAATGCACTTACAGTGCCCAGGAATGGACCTGGGTACTGTAGGGGCACAGGGCTCATGCTCCTGTGCCCACACCATTGGCATAGGGCACCCAGCTAGAGGGGTGGCTGATGTATGCCAGGGCAGTGTAGGTGGTGGGCATGGCACACAGGGATGTGTGCCATGTCAACTCTTTGTTTTGTCTTGTACCCAGACACTCAGCCTGCAAGAGCAGTGTGTGTGTGTTAGGGTACAGGGCCTCTAAGGGTGGCACAATGAGTGCTGCAACCCTTAGAGGCCTTCCCTGGTCACAAGGCCCTGGGCACCTAAGGTACCATTTACCAGGGGCTGGCATGTGGCCAGGGTTTGCCAATTTGGGTTTTGACTGTTAGGCAGTTTTTAGGGAAGGAACACAGGCCCTGGGCACCTGATTGGCATGAGCCCAGGGCACAACAAGGAAAAGTGCATCAGCTATCGGGCAAAAAAGGGGGTTTACTGCAACAGAAACCCACTTTCTTACACATAGGTGCGAGTGACTTCGCAAACTTCCCTGAACCACAATGGAGGACTTCCGAAAAGATGCCGCTGGAGAAGACTGTGCAAGAGTCTGGTGGAATCCAAGGGAGGATTCTTGAAGTGAAGAACCTGTAAGCAGAGGGGACAGGGTGTATGCCACTGGAAGTTGACCTGGATTCTCGGAAGAACAATGCCCACCGAGGACGGAGGGTTCAAGAGAGTTGACAGTGTCCTTGTCCCTGCAGCTGTGGGGATCAGGCAACGCTGAGGATGACAGGGAGCCATGCATGAGCTATCCCACGTCGGAAGTCGAGGACCAAGGGGTCTGTGTCTGGCGGGAGCACCAACCATCCTTTGCAGCTGCAACAGGCGTGGAAAGCGAAGAAGGAACAACATTGAGACCAGTAAGATCCAAGGGAATTGCCACAAGCAGGAGAGTCAGAGCAGGCCTGATCAAGAAGGGGAGCCCACTGAAACACAAGAAGACCCTCAAGGGGACCCGCAGGCACAGGAGTCGCAAGAGGACCTCGAGCAGCTAATCAAGAAGGAAGACCCACAGAGCAGAAGATGCAGTGAAGATGCTGTGCTTGGCAGGAAGAGATGCTGGAGGCTGGAGCTTCTTGTAGCCTGAAGATCTCTGGAGAGCAGAGGCAACAAGCCTTGCCAACGGAAATTCGACAAGGTACACCAGGGTTTGGTCCCAGCTTTTCCGACAAGGGATACTGGCCTCAAAATTGCAGAGGACAGGTCAGGCCTCGAGGGAGTTGTAGAACCATCACCTGTGTTGCTGCGCCTTTCTAAGTCCATGGGACAGCAGAAGCAGCAGATCAGTCAGCTTTGTTGTGGTGCCTACAGATGCAGGGAAGAGACTCCTTCACTCAAAGGGAGATTACTCTGGGTGTCCTTGATGGCCACAGGTGCAACTTGAGTCTTCCTTGATGCAGTCTCGGTTCCAGGCTAAGTCCAGCGAAGTCCACGTGTCCAGACGGTCGAAGAGTGACGTGGTTTCAGGCTTGAGTCTTGTCCCACGACGAATCTGAAGAGCCACCCACAGGTAAGTCCTTAAGTACGCTAAGGAAAGGGTTGGAACGACTCAGGGTCCATCCCAGTGTAGGGGCTGGGCAGAGGTAAGGTTACTCCCATGTCGGTTGTCCAGTTCCATGCCAGAGCGGGAGCCAAGGGCTCTCTCAACTGGTTCAAAGTGAAGTATGCAAGGAGGGCACCAAATGTGCCCATCAAAGCAGTCTAGTGGCGCTGGCAAGCGCCCCAACCCAAGCCCAATACATTATGTCCTGTTTAGGGAGGCAGTCCTTGCAACAGGAGACCTATTGCTCTACATTCCCCTGCTATAGCTTGGCTCAGCAGCAGGAGGGCAGAATCGTCTTTATGGTTGGCAGCATCGCTAGCTGCTATCAAACCCTGAAACGCTGAAATCGTTAGTACAGGGGGGTACCCAAAGGGAGCTTTCCAGTACATGGGGTCATACTTTCAAAACTGAAATCAGTGTTGGGTATGATTCTAAGAATTTGATATCTCTTTATATCAAACATGACTGGGTTTGGTGCAGCCACTATATAGCTATAGTTAGACATCTCGTAATGAGTGATGTCCATATTTTATATTAAAATGGCTGACCACACTTACAGAGCCTGTAGAATCAACTCTGGGGTTTGTAGGGGGTCCTTCTAATGCAGGGGTACCCTCACACTTATAACCAATCACCCTCCCTTCAGGACTGAAGGGTTTGCCATAGGGGTGACTTATAGGTTTTAAGTGTAGTGATCTCAGATATAAGGAAACGTATATCTGTCGTAAGAGGTGCAAGCACCAACTCACACAGGCTAGCCATGGCAGGCCTGTAGTTGCAGTTAGAGTGGTCTCTCATGGGTGGTACAATACATGCTGCAGCCCATGGGAGACCCCGGATGTACCTAGGACCATGACACCTTAGTACCATATATTAAGGACTTACAAGGGTACACCAGTAGCCAATTGTGGATGTACAGAAGTACTTACCATACATCTTTTTATTAAACATAAATACAAGCTTCAGATAAGTATCATATTCATATTAACATAGCCGGAGAAACATGCATCACAGGTATCAAAATACAGGGTAAATATCTTATCGCAATTACTAGCTATTGATCATCCTCACTCTCTAGGGGTATACTGTAACATCTCATCTTCATGGCAGGTGTGAAACATTCCTCATGGCGCCTGCCATTGGCCTGTATACCTAGCCCACGCACCCCATATCTTTTCACATTTAAGTGGGCAGCCCCGGCTCTGATATGTTTGATTTGATTATTGCATTTATAGAGCCAGACTGTCACTCCGAAAGGAGCATTCTGGCGCTGGTTGGAGGAGAGGTGAGATTAGGCGAGATGAGGCACCGGTGATCTTAAATGAGGGAAAGGCAGAATTCATCTGAGGATCCAAAGATCCATGTTTCAGTGCCTTCCTAAACTGTGTCTCTATTTTTAGCATTCACAGATGGGTTGGCAAAAGTTTCCAGGCTTTAGTTCCTATAGCTGCTACTGTTTTTCCTCCCTTTATTTTGCATCTAAAATAGGGGGGTTTGAGAAAGTTTGCTGACTAGGACCTAAGGGTCCTGGTCGTGATGTATGGGGTGAATCTGGCTGAGAGGTACTTTGGTCCCTGTTTAAGTGAGGCTTTGAAAGTGATTAAGAGGATCTTAAATAGTACTCTCTTGTGCAGTGGCAGCCAATGAAGAGTTTTTAGTGCTGCGGAGGACCTACGTTGTAGTTTTAGTACTAAGCAGGCCGCAGCATGTTAGACAGGCCGCAGCATGTTAGACAACCTATCACCTGCTCAGCCCCATGGCACCAGTCCATATCTTTCTTCCCAGCAGCCAGTGTGGGGGCCGCCACTGCTCCCCATGCTGGGCGATATTCCTCTTGGCCACCTCTCCCGCTAAGGCCAGCCAGGTTTTGTCTCACTGCGGCCATGTCATCTCACCCGTCACTCCCAGGATAAGCCACCTTGGTTCCAGCGGGACACTCTCACCCACCACCGTCGTCATCACTCGGGTTATGCCATCCCAATATGTTGGAATTATGGGGCATGACCATTATATGTGAAAGAAAGACCCTCTCTCGCCACTGCCCCGTACACACTCATCAGCCACACAGTTGCCCATTCGGACTTGAGCCATTCGGGAAGTATAGGATCTATTGAAAATACGGAGCTGAATAAGCCTAAATCGTGCCCTTATAGCTACTTCTCGGGGGCTCTGTAGGGCTTCAGCCCAGTCATCGTCCTCTAATAGGCCTATGTCCGATTCCCAGGCCTTCTTGTTGAGGGCTTAAACAGTCTGGGAGTTTTTCACTAGTTTCCGATAAGTGAGGGAGATTGCCTTATCAATCATGGGGTCTAGGAGGAGACGGTCTTCGAGTGGCGAGTAGTCTGGTATCAGGGATCCCCTTTTCATGTGACAATGAAACGCATGACGTAGCTATCGGTAACAGAGATACTTCCCGACCCCATTTGGAACCGCTCCCGCAAGGTGTTGAAGTTAACATTTTACCTCCCTTCACAGACGTCCCCAAATAGATCAATCCCAATAAGGCTCCATTTTTGAAAGCCTGATAATCTTTTCAGCTCCCCCAGGTGATGACTCTCCCAGAGAGGAGTCTGCTCGGTAAGTTTGTTTGTCCATCCAGTAATTTTGGTTGCTTTATGCCAGGCTTCGATGACTCTTCGGGTATGTATCGGGAGGAGCGAATTACCTCTCCCTTTCCAGTATAGCTCCGTCAAATTGCTGTTGTTGCTTAATGCCAAACGGCCCACTCTGTACGCCGGTTCCTCCTGCGGTGAGAAAACCCATCCATTAATATTGACGAGTTGAGAAGCCCAGTAGTATTTTCTAATGTCGTGAACGGCTAGTCCCCCCACTCTCTGGAGTTTCTTCGGCGCTATTCTAGGGCTACCTCCCCCCCCATAGTAGTGGACGCTGCTCGGACTCAACAGAACGAAAACATTTCTCCTGTATCTGATATGGGGTATTCTGGACTACATACAACCGATGTGGAAGGACCATAATTTTAAAAATAACCGCTCTACCTACCAGGGAGACAGGAAGTCGTCTCCAATGCACAATGTCATCCCTCAGTCGATCCAACTGCGCCTGCACATTGAGTCCCATAAACTCCTCCTCTGTTTTTGTTATCCATATGCCCAAATATTTAAATGTCTCTTTTTGGACCAACTCTGAGCAGACCGATGTCAAGGGTGGGAGCGCTCCCGCCAAAGAGAGCACCAGGGTTTTATCCCAGTTGACGCAATATCCAGAGTACGTGCCGAATGACTATATTATATGGATGAGCCGGTGGAATGTTTGTCTTGGTCTGTGTGCATAGAGCAGAATATTGTCAGCGTATGCTATGCGTTCTTCCCAGCCGCCCCCTAAATCGATACCTCTCACTACTGGGTACCCCCGTATCCATACAGCCAGTGGTTACAGTGCCAATGGCAATAACAATGGCGACAGCGGATGCCATCTTCGCATTAAGCGACAGGAGAGCGGCACGCAGATCCGTTTGTTTTTGGGTCATCTGCAGCAAGTCATAGAGGCGCCGTAAGTAGAGCCTAGTGCTCCTATGCGGCATGAATCCTAATTGAGCTGGATGTATTAAGGACTGAATGACTGAACTCAAACAGTTGGCTATAACTTTGGCCAATACTTTGGCTTCTAAGTTCAAGAGGGAAATAGGTCTGTAGGAGCTACAGAGATCGTGGGGTTTTCCTTTTTTAAGGATGACCACTATTGTCGCCATCCTTAAGTCGTCCGGGAGTTTGCCTTTGTCTCTTGCTCCTAGAAACATGTTGAGCATATGCGGGGCGAGTTTACTCGCCCCACATTTAAACATTTCTGTGGGAAGCCCATTGGGACCTGGCGCTTTTCCAGACTGTAGATCTCGTATGGCATTTTCTACTTCCACTACACTCATGTCTGAGTCTAGCGCTGCCCCATCTTCTTCCCCCAAGTGTCTGAAAGTTCATATCTTTTAGTAGGTCGTAAGACTCTCCCTCCTCCCGCTTAGTCTGTGATTGATATAGGTTTTCATAGTATTCAGCAAAGACCTCCGTTAATCCTCCCCACACACCGTTGTCGGTTCTAATTTCCGAGACCCAGTTGCGACTCCTAGCTTTCTTTTCAAGCCACGCGATCAGCTTATTGGCCTTGTCCCCCAGATCGTAGACCTTCCTTTGTGTGGCCAACTCATGCGCGCGAGCAGTATTTTCAACCAAGTCCCCGAGTTCGTTCTGCTTAAGGGTATGTGTGCATTCGATGGCTCTCACGGGGTCGGAGCCCAGTGTCAGTTTGAGTGTCAAAACCTCCCGTTCAAGGGCATCACATTGTGTGCTCTTTTCTTTGCGCCTAGCGCCACTGGTTGCCTGTATGTAGTCCCTGGCCACCACCTTATATGCTTTGCAGAGTATTCAGTCTGAGCGTACCGAACCAACATTTTTGACAAAATATTGTTCAGTGCGTTCCTCAAACTCGTCCCTAAATTCTTGGTTCCCAAACAGGATGGGGTCTAGTCTCGGCGGGAGAGACAATTACCGCCGTGGTCCATACATCTGCACCTCTACTGGCGATTAGACAGACGGCTTGTGATCACCCTCCCCACCCCCACCCCCTCCCTCAGAAGAGTCCCATCGAGTTTGTGTGTGTGAAGATGTAGTCTAGTCGTGAACTACTTCCATGGGCTGCGGATATAAGTGTATATTGTCTCAATCCAGGATTACGGCTCCTCCAGAGGTCCATCAGTCCTAATGCTTGCACAAATGTGTGCAGAGACCGTGTGTCCCTAGCCCTGGGTGGATTTGTCTCCCTGTCCATGTCCGAAGACATTGCATCATTCATGTCCCTCCCCCTCCCCCCCCCGAGAATAAGGGTCCCCAGTGGCAGTTCAAGTAGTAGCTTGCTGAGATAAGGAAGTGTGGTTGCATTCAGTTGTGGTGGTATGTAAACCGAGCAAGTATTTATCACCACAGAATCCCATGTGGTCGCGCCAAGTACGATTTACAACGATTGGTACAGAGTTTTTAATGAGTATGGCGGTGCCCCTAGAGCCAGTTGTAAAGCCGGCGTATGCCCTGAGTGTGTAGCCAAAGCGATTCAATGCCAGGTAGTTAGTGCCTTTGAGATGTGTCTCTTGTAGGAGTACTATGTCTGGGGAGTGCCTACGCAAGTATTGTAGTACAGTAGAGCGTTTTAACTTATCTCCCAGACCGTTCACATTCCAAGAGAGAATTGTCAATTTTATCGTTTGTCGTGTCGTCATGTAAAGAACCTTGTGTGGTCCCCCCCTCCCTTCCACCCCACCCTCGATCCCGTCTCCTTCCCACTATAACAAATCAACAAGTTGAGTTTAGTCTTTCACTTTCCAGGGCGTTTTGATTCACTCATGGGGTTCCAGATCGGGAACTCCTGGATCTGGACACTGACATCGTCCTCTCTTTGCGATGGCTCGGAGACTCGAGAGAGCGGTATCGACTCCCCCGCCACTCTTCCTCCTCTCGCCAACGGTGCGCCCGGAGAGGCCCCCCATCCAGCCATTGTTGGACCTCCTCAGGTGATGTGAAGAACCAGGATTTGTCTCCCTCCACTACTTTGAGCTTAGCAGGGAAGAACATCATGTATTTAAGTCCCTTATCTCTGAGGGCACGTTTCACTCCATCAAATGAACGTCTCTTTTGCTGCACTTTCATGGTGAAGTCCGGGAAAAACCAGACGGTTACATTATCGTAGGGGAGGTCACCTTTGACTCTGGCTGTCTGTAAAATTGCGTCTCGATCCCGGAAATTCAGGATACGCGCGATGATGGTCCGTGGAGAAGCCCCAGGTTTCGACTTAGTGATCGGGGCTCTGTGCACCTTCTCTACAGAAAACAACGGGATAGTCTCTTGGGCTTGAGGTGGTTGAAGACGAGATCTTCAATAAAGAGGTCCATACTGGGACCTTCCGCCCCTTCAGGCACACCTACCACCCGGATGTTATTACGGCGGCCCTCCCTTCCTGATCATCCAGCTGTAGGGCCATTAACTTGTGCTGGTGCGCCAGCTTTTGAACGCGTTCTTCCAACTTTTGCGTCACTGACTGGAGCTCTCCTATGTGTTCTTCGGTCGCTGTAACCCTTTCCGCAGTTTTCCGCATGTCTGCCCTCATTAGCTTCATTTCAATTGTGACCTTGTCAATTTTCGTCTCCATGTTCGTCCCCACCGTTTGTATCACCGTCATAATGAAGCTAAGGGATGGCTCTTGTCTGAATCATCGCCCTGTGACCCTCCTCAGAGTAGAGCTGTTGCGGGACAGTGTATTTGTCAATTTTGTTAGATTGCACTGTGGCCGAGGCCCCCTCCGGCTTCGTCATAGCGAGGTACACTCTTAAGGGGGACAGAAGGTCAGTTCACTGCCCCGCCAGGTCTCTTCGGGTTGCTACCCTGTCCTGCCACTGGCCTCCGGACGTCTGCAGCACCCAGTTCAGTGATTAAGTCACTCTCCCCTTCCGCGCCTCCAGGAATTCACTTTGCATCACTCACGATTCCAGAGGAGGCCTAATGTACCAGCTGCCTCAAGATATCGCACTGGCAGTCTGCTGTGGCAGGATCAATCTCCACTAAGTCCTTATACCACCCCCGCAGGATGCACTGACCCCACCCAGTCGTACGATTGAATCAGGAGGGGGCGTAGGGATGTACCTGCGTCTCTGTCCCGTCTGGGTTCACAAGGTCTCTCAGTCCACCCCGCTGTGCCCAGCCTCACTGCTGCAGGCTATCTCGCTGCATCACATAGCGCACGCTCTAACCTGTCCCCAGGAGTCCGGAGCCACCGACCGCAGGCACAGGCTATCGCAGAGTGGGTGTGTTTGCTGCCAGCAGTGGTGTGTGCACCACCATCACCGACCTCGCTTCATCAATGTGCCCAGGAGGAGGCCCGCATTGCTCCTCGCTTCCTCAATCCCCAGTATGTCTCCACGCACTGGTCACCTCCTCTCGGGAAGCAGGAACATGGGCCGATCAGGAACACTCGCTGTCTGGGTGCGGGGGGGGAGGGAGGCCTAGCGGGTGTCCCACTGCACATGGACTGCACACTCCCCGGGTTGCAGTGCGCTATTGATACCTGTGTCAGCCACAGGCCATGAGCAGCGGATCTCGCGGATCGCGGATCCCAGGCTGTGCGCAAACGATGCGGGCTGACACGAAACGCGACTCCACCCCTCTCTCGCCTCTAGCTCAGTGCCGCTGTCAGGCACGGCCCTTCCTCGCCACTTCGTCGGCCCGCGCCATCGGGGGCAATAAAGGTCTCCCTCATATCGAGGGCTTTGTCGCGGGCCCTGACAGAGCTAGAGAGTTACATCGCCATCATGGCCAATGCCAAGCCACGCCCCCTACCACAGTCAAATTTAGGGCAAAAGCACAGTGACTGGGATCCTGTTCAGCAGGATCACAGTCAGAGTAGTCAAAAACACTGACACCAGGCAAAAAGTGGGGGTAACCATGCTAGAAAAAGGATCCTACCTTCCTACAACTATTATGTTCCATGCATCTACCATTCTCTATATTATCCTTGCTCCTTACTTCCCTGCGGCTCAGTTGGACACAAGTCTCAGTCTTCAAAAATCCACTGCCTGTGAGAGACTCATGGTAACAGCATTTAAAGTAACAAATGCAGCGATTAGAGAGAGAGCAAGAGAGAAAGAGAATATGCAGCCACAGGCCTTCACCCAGGTAATGAAATATATGCACTGAATTTTTTTACAAACATGTATTCATAAAATCAGGGTTTTATTAAAGGAGAAGAAAATTCAAAGTAACACGACTCACGGAGAAGAAAGGGAAAATGAAACACAAAATATTACCCAGATTAAAATACTGCACTGTATGCAGTGCTGAAAAATAAACCCATTTTTATAATTCTGCAAAAATAAAATCATGAGCAAGATGTTAAATCATGACATACCTTCTAAATCAAGAAGTTCGGTCACATCTGGCTTGGGATCTTTTGGATCTATACTTTGAAGCAACTGTAATGCCTTATCCATTTTGTCCTACACAAACAAAAGTGTAGTATATCATTAAATAATAATTTATTTAAAAAACAACAAATCTGATGGACATCGGTAAACAAATTCAACTGTGTAGTAATACTCAAATCTACAAATGCTTGCAACTTCTTTAATGAAAAAGTATTCTAACTATTCAGGAAAATCATATATTTCATACATACCTCATCTATGAACACTTGTGCAGGTTCTGCTTGCCTGCTATCCTCCAATATTTCTTCTGAAATACTATTTTTTTCTGAAGATGCTACAGGGGACGCTGAAATAAGCAAGTACACATTTTCATGTATATTAAATACCATGGATTTTGCAAACCCACATACAACTACAAGCTAAAGCCATACCAATGGTTAGATGCAACAATCACAGAGTTTTACCATACAGAAAGGCTTCTTAAAAACCACAAACTTTTACTTCACAATTTTCCCAAAGAAACTTCCCACCATTCTCAGGATCATTTGCATTTATCCAATAGGAGCATATAAAAGACACTATCTTTAGTTAGCTGGTCACTCTCCTGCCCCTGTGTGATGCCTTGGAAGAACTGGTCGTTACTGGAGGACCACTTCCTTAATAAGGGACAAACTAAATAGGTACAGAGAAAGATGTGAAAGTAAAAAAGGGTAACAGAGCACCAAACACCTCCCAGTCTTCTTTCTGAACTCCAGTTTTTCATGAATAACTAATCATTAACATAATTAATGGCATATATCTAATATTACACGTGGCATAACTTAATAAAGGCAAAACAGAGCTGGGTAGCACTAACATTTCAGATTTTCTGTGAGAACATTAGTAGGGGACAAAAATCCTTGAATTTCAACTATGTTACTTTTTGTATGTAGTTGTATGTAAATGGTGAATTGTAGCATGTAATTGGCCTTTGGTAAGGTCCCCAACTGTAAATAACTGTTAGTATAAATATAAAGAATGCTAACACAAAGTATTTCACATATTAAATCACAGCTTCAAACAATAAACAATAGTGAGATAAACAAATGGCAGATCACGAAAAGGGGCTGTTGGCCAATCTCCTTTCGGTCATCTTTTTTATTGATCTTTTTCCTTGCTCATTTTTTGGGTTTTCGGTGTTCTTTACCCATACTCATTTCATTTTTCAGGATGATATTTAAAAGACTACAGCAAACAAGTTTCACCCCTTCGCTAGCACCCTGGTCAGGGGCATCTTCAAGGCTGTCATAAATATCAAGGTTGCAATTGCAAATTAAAGATTAACCATGTAGCGGGCAGTGTGATTCAAACTGGTGTTGTCACTGCATACATGAGAAGTACAGAAGGTGAGAGGTGAAAACAAATGTGAAGAACATGTATATTATAATTAGAACATCAATAACTAATTGTTTAGTTGAATCTAGTTACAGTAAATTCGTTTAGATAGGCTTTGTGTGGCATAAAAGAAATGTAAATAAAGAAGATAATGAAGAGCCTGGTGATAACTGAAAAAGACCACCACAAATTTAGTATTAATATAGATCATAAATGTATTTCATCTGAACGCACTTAAATATTACGTATTACACTTCCCAATAACTACCTGTAGTAAATACTGTAGGAAGCCGGCTCTGTATATACTATACCAAAATGAGGTATGGTGTGCACAGAGTCCAGTGGAACCCCAAAGGTAGGGAAAGGTAAACTTAGATAGCACCTTACTCTCTATTTGGGGTAGTGTGGGCGAGCAGTAAGGCTTTATCAGTGGGTAGTATTAAGCATGTGTTGTACACACTCAATCAGTAAGTGATGTCACACACTCATAGACTGAACTCAGACCAATTGTATTTGTAGAAAATTATTATTTAGTTGTATGTATTTCCTAGAACCAAGCAAGCCTGGCACAGGTAAGTGTATTTGATAATTTTCATGGCAGGTTGAACAATACAAGCAAGCTGAATGAAAATGACTGTTACAGATTTGTAAATGCTTTCAATACAGTGGAAATTACTGTTAGATTACTTTGAATTACTTTGCAGATTAGTTTCTGGATTACTTTTTCTAATCAGTGTGATACACCTAGATATCACACTGGGGCACTTCCTAGAGAAAAGGTAAGTAAGCAATTACTAGTTCTTTCCATTTTTTTTTTTTTTTTTTTTTTTTTTTAAACGTTTATTCGTATAAGTCAGATACACAGCTATTCAGCCGACATCCCGGAGGTTCGGCAGCTAATCAGTCAACACATGAAGTCCTCCATAGCTCTAATGCAGGATAAAGACAAAGGTTTCATTTTTGAAAACTACCTACAATAAACACAACAAGCAAGGCAGTATACACCACAAATTCGTGCCAGTTCCCAGCGGGGGCGCGGCCCCATTTCCAACATCAAATCAAAGCCACCGATCGGGAGGATGAGGGAGAAGCAGAGGCGCTAACATTCTAACGGAGGTGCATCAGAAAGACCCAAGTCGGAAGTGAGGCTAGGGGGAAAGTTGCTCCTCTGGTGGTTCAATGGCAGGAGGCAGACATATGCCCCCCCTATATTGGTTCCAACTTCCCCATACCTTATGCCATTTCTTAGGCCTCCCCCGTGCACTATACACCGTTTTCTCCCGAAACATGCTCCAGTCCATGTTGTCCTTCCATGCATCCAGGGTGGGCGGGCTATGAGAGCCCCACAGTCGTGCTATATCTCGCTTAGCCACCATATTGCCTAGGGTCGCCCATTGAGTCTGCGCTGCGTCATAATCTGTAGGACCCCACACATTCAAAAGACAGCGCCGCGCCTCTGGGTGCAGTACAATACCCGTGACCTCCTGCATCACAACGTGAATCCGCTTCCAAAAGTCCGCAATCACACCACACTCCCATATAATATGTAGAAAGGTGCCCACCATCCGGCAGCCCCTCTTACATAGCCCATCCTCGGAAAAACCCATATGGACCAGCCGGGGCCCAGTGACAAACTCTGTGCAGTATCTTAAGCTGGACCAGCCGTAGTCTGGCGGGGATCGCGACCTCCTTAGGAGAGGAGACGGCGTATTGCCAATCCTCATCGTCCAGCTCAAGGCCGTCCCTAGTCCACTGATCCCGCACCCCCAGGAGGAGGTCAGTCCGGACGTTCACAAGCTTTTTGTAGATTAGGGAGATTGTGCTCTCCGGCATATGGCCGTCCAGGATCCGGTCCTCCAAGGGAGAGGACTCAGGCACCTTTTCCCCCTCAACGAGTACCGACCGCAGCGCATGGCGCACCTGCGCATACCGGAAATATTCCGTGCGTAGCTCGTCAAACGACTTAATCCGCCCCTTGGCCAGCAGGTCACCCACCCTGGAGATGCCAATCAGATCCCATTTCTCGAATCCCTTAGAGTGCCAAAGTTTCCCCAGCATATCGGAGTCATACAACGGAGTGGCGAGGGTGAGCCTATCTTTCCAGCCCAACGAGTTCGTGACTGTCTTCCACACATTCACCGCCACCCCGGTCGGCCCCGTGAGGGACCCAGCCGGGGGCCTCGAGTAAAGTGCTCTATAGTAGCCACCCCCACGCAGCAACCACCGGTCCATAGCAAAGCCAGGGCTAAGCGCCGGGCCGTAGACTCCATGATTGATCGCACTCAGTTGGGAGGCCCAATAGATTTCCAGTTTTTTTTTTTAAAGTTCAATACAAAAACCAACTCCACACTTGAAACATTTTTCAAGGAAAAACAGACCAAATATTCCTCTGGAGAGAAATTAAGTTATCGGTTAACAGGTAAGTGCTTTGTTGTGGGAGTTGGCATTCTGGAGTTAGAACCACGGTTCCCCCAGGGTCAAGGATGCACTCTCAAAACACCCTTAGCAGCACTAGGGCGGCCTAATGCAGAGTGCTGAAGCCTAATGTTATCCAATGGGGGATAGGGAGCCTCTGGTTGGTGGCTGCTCACGAGCAGGCCACACGGTTGTGGGAGCAAAGCTCCTGGGGTTTCGCTCAGTAAAAAGGGGTTTCCGTTTTAGCCCAAAGTACACCTGCAGCGGCGCAAGGCTGTCTGGGTGCAGGGTGCTGGTTTGAGGTCGGGTGCCCTGTTGATTTCAATGGGGATTCTCCGGTTTCAACAAAGACTGCAGGCTCGGGAACAAAGAGCTTCTGGAGGTGACCACCAGTTGGAGAGGTAAGTTGGGATGCCTCGGGATGCTGGGACACAGTCGGTTGGGCCACCCAAGGCTGTGGGGCTTCGGGTGCAGGTGTGTCTTTAAGCATCTGGTCCAGCTCTGGTCACGGTCGTGTGGATCCTCCAGAAAGAGGCTGCAGGCTTCGCTTGGAGATTCGAGGCAGGTCAGAGATCACCAGATCTCAGGTCAGAATCGCCAGGGAGACGTCCTCGTGGTGTTGGGCCACTCTAACTCGGGCAGCAGGCGACGGGTGCAGAGTGGTGCAGACGTGTGGATTTGGCCGGAGCCAGAGTCTGTGGGTGAGCAAATCCGGTGTTCACTGGAGACAAAGTCTTTTCTGTGGAAGGCAGGGCAGGTCTTCGGGGTTCTTGAGGTTGCCAGCTGCAGGACACACCGGAATTCCACTGGAGCAGGTTCGAGGTGGGGACGGGACGGTTAGGGCTGGGGCCAAGTCAGCGGGCGTCCTTTTCTTCTCTTTCAGCACAGCTCTTCAGTCCTTTTTTTCTTCTTGGTCGGTTCTTGTCTGAGGAGGCAAGGTTGAAGGTTGCCGCTAAATACTAGATTTAGGGGTGTTACTGGTAGGTAAAGGTTGGGACCAATGGGTCCCTTCCTTGGGGTGGGTACACCCCTATTATGCCACCCTCCAGGAGTGGGGGTCATATGCCTCACTCTGGTTGGCTGGGTCCCCCCATCTGCAAGATGGCGGAGACTGAGAGTTGTGTTCACTACGCCTCCCCCACATGAGGGGTGGGGTTGGCAAAGGTGGGCACACTTCCCTTCCTCACTTGGTTTTCCAGCCGATTCTCCCGCTCAAAGTGGGTGTCAGAACCGGTGGGGGCCAGTTGCTGGAAGCAAAGGCCTGGGGAAGCTCACAAAGGCGGCAAGCCTTTGAAGCTTCCCCTTCGTGGACCATGCCCATCCTGGGGTAGGAGGCTTGGCACCTCGTCCCAGAATGTGCATTATTTCAGACCCCCAAGAGAAGCAGGCTCTCAACCCAGGGGTCCAGAAACATGTCTGGTGGTGGCAGCTGGCGAGCAGCCACTCAGCCTGGAGACTAGTCCAGGCTGTGTGCATTTTTGATTAAATCTCACACTGGCATCAATGTACGTTTAATGTGCTGAGAAGTTTGATACCATTATGGTACTGTGAAGTTCGTAAACTCCCAGCACCATATACTCTTAAATGCATTACTACACTTACAATGTCTATGAATTGACTTAGACAATGTACGGGTACAGGGCTCATGCTCCTGTATTCTCACCACTGGTATAGTGCACCCAGCTAGAGGAGAGGCTGACCTAGGCCAGGGACCTGGGTTGTAAGCATGGCACACAGGGATGTGTGCCATGTCGACTCTTCACTTTGTTCTGCACCAAAACAAGCAGCCTGCAAAGGCAGTGTGTGTGTGTGTGTGTGTGTGTGTGTGTGTGTGTGTGTGTGTGTGTACAGGTACAGAGTCTCTAAGAGTGGTACAATAACTGTTGCATCCCTTAGAGACCTTCCCTGGCCACAGTGCCCTTGGTACCTGTAGTACCATTTACAAAGGACTGACCTGTGGCCAAAGAGTGCCAATTGGGTTTTGTTTTCAATGCAGTTTTAGGGAAAGAACATAGGCCCTAGGTACCTGTTTGGCAGGAACCCAGGGCACACTCAGTTAAAGTACATCATCACTTTAGCAAAAAGTGGGGGCAACCATGCAAAAAGAGGCACTTTCTTACAAATACTCACTGTTCAGTTTACAACAATGGTGAAGGATCAACAAACAACCACCATTTACAGTAGCACAAAATGTCAAACTATACAAGAGGAAGCACTACACAAATAAACATTCTTCATGACTGAGAGGTGCCTGTTATTCTAACTAAAGGCCAAAGTTGCAATTGGTTATTTTCTCTTGGGAGCTACACTACAATTAGAAAAAAGCATCTTGTAAATCGTTCATTGTTGCCGCGCAATCTGTGCTCACACAAAACTGCTCCAGGCAGGTGGTCTTTACTTCAACAAAATATTTTGTTGGCAGTATTATACAGCTGTCAGAGGATGTGGAGAGTTTTACAAGTAAAATATTAACAAATGATGCTTAAAAAAGCACAGAGCCTCACGGATGGTCAACATACACACTACGCCAAGCTCAAGGGCAATTTCTTTTTTAACAGTGAAAAATATAGTTTAGAGGATAAATGCTTTGGGTGCCTGGCAACTTTTGACGTTTTCTTATGTGACATTGAAAGCTGTACCTACTGTGGTGTGGGTGAATGGAGCCAAGGAGACCTGTTGCAGAGCCCGCCCCCAGGCCGCGAGCAGCTCGGACCACGTTTTGCTCAGTGCTAATAATAGCAGCGCTCCCTGGTTGACAGCTGATAAGGCACTATAATGTGTGACTTTGCATTTCAGTGCGGTGATGCGGGACACCGCACTGAATGTGTTAGTCTAACGTCTGATGCATGGTGCTTGGCAGGGCTGCTGCATTATTTCCGTTTCAAACTTACTGTGGTTTCATTTTCAAGGTAATATACAGAGAAATACTTTTAACATATACTTTTCACAATAAATAAACCATGCCTACTGCTTATTTTCCACAATATTTCATAATAAATAGATCAAGCTTAGAACCTTGCCCATTGGCTTGCCACCACAACTTGCTGTACTGAATATAACTTTTACCCAAGCAAAAAAGTGCAATACAAGCATTCTTTATTTGAAGGACACAACATTGTCCTAATCAAATCCTCTACTCAAAGATAGCAACATGTGGGCAGAGCCTGGATCACTCTCAGTAGTATTCTGAAAGCTATTTGTTATTCATCAAATACCAGTGATAGTTGCATTGTCAAACCAGATGATTACAGTGCCCCAGGGAATCTATACCACTCTCAATCACACAACTGCATTTTGAAGTCTAAAGGTATTGATGGAAAGGAAACAAGATCTGTGCTGCTGGCAGAAAAAAAATAAACACTGTAAATTATCTACCTATTTAACCCCTTCCATGCGCACGACAGCCGGGAGCCGTCGTGCACATCAGTGCTCGTGTCCTACCCCACAGCGTTCCTCTCTGTCTCCCAAGTAAAATGATACCTCACTTGTTTTGGTGTCCACTGCAGAATTGGCTAAAAACGTATTTTTAAAAAAATGTAGCGCTTAGAAATCTCGGTGCTATACTTTTAATCCCTATGTCTTTGGCTCTTCGCAGTCACAGGCCATTGCCCCATCCACACAAGTGAGGTATCATTTTACTCGGGAGAATGAGGGGAACGCTGTGGGGTAGGACATTTGTGTCGGCACGGTGATTCCACACAGAAATATGTGGAAAGAATTATGCTACTTACCAGTATGCATCTGTTCCTGGCATGTAGAGCTGCAGATCTACACACTGTGCATAGATCGCCATCTGGTGTTGGGCCCGGATGTTGCAGTTGTTTTTCTCTTGAAAAGTCTTTGGAAGTCACAAGGTATGTGACTCCTCCTTTGGATCATATTGCGCATGGGCTTCGGCTCCATCCTCAGATTCTTTTTCGCCAGCGGGAAAATGATGGAGCTTTGTAAGAAACAGGAAAGACGCCCATGTGTGCTGTATCTAAATAGGAGAATACTGGAACAGATAAAGGTAGCTAGGGAGGCGGGTGGGCATGTGTAGATCTGCAGCTCTACATGCCAAGAACAGATGCATACTGTTAAGTAGCATATTCCGTTCGAGGGATATGAGCTGCAGATTACACACTGTGCATAGACTGTGTAGCAGTACCCCCACCTAGCGGTGACCACCAGTATATGTTGCAGTTGTTTGAAAAGTGTTTTGAGGACAGCCTGGCCCACACTAGCCTTTTGCTTAGTTTGCACATCTACACAATAGTGTTTAGTGAATGTGTGCGGTGTAGACCATGTAGCTGCTTTGCAGATGATATCTAAGGGGATGTTCCCTAAAAATGCCATGGAAGCCCCTATCTTACGTGTAGAGTGGGCTTTAGGGGGAACAGATAGCGTTTGTTTTGCTTTGTGGTAGCAAATCTGTATGCATTTAACAATTCACCTAGCTATCGCAGATTTGGAGATGGGGTTGCCTTTGTGTGGTGGTGAGAAAGACATGAATAGTGGTTTGGTCTTGCAAAAAGGTTGTGTTCTCTCGATGTAGTAGAGTAAAGCTCTTTTGACGTCTAGGGTGTGTAGAGCGCTTTCTGCAATAGTTTGTGGCTGTGAGAAGAATACGGGCAGTTCCACAGATTGATTGAGGTGAAAGGGGGAAATGACTTTAGAAAGGCTTTTCGGATTAGTGCGGAGAACAACCTTATTATGATGCATTTGCAGAAAAGGTTATTGAATGGTGAGTGCTTGTATCTCACTGACCCTTCTGAGGGAAGTAATGGCTACAAGGAAAGCCGTTTTCCATGTTAAAAATTGAAGCTCACATTTATGTAGAGGTTCAAATGGAGGCCCCATTAGTCTTGTGAGAACGATGTTTAGGTTCCACACCGGTGAGGGTGGCACTCTGGGGGGAATTATTCTCTTAAGGCCCTCCATGAAGGCTTTTATGGCAGGTACTCTGAAGAGTGATAGATGCGTTCTATTTTGTAGATACGCTGCTATGGCAGCAAGGTGTAGTCTAATAGACGTGTAGGCTAGGTTGCATCTTTGTAGGTGTAGTAAGTAGCCTATGATGTGTTGGATAGAGACATCTAAGGGATTGACATTATTGTTGTGACAATAAATCACAAAACGTTTCCACTTGGCTGCGTAGCAAGCTCTAGTGGTAGGTCGTCTAGCTTCTTTAATGACGTTTATACAGTCAGGGGGAAGATTAAGGTAACCAAATTCTAGAATTTCAGGAGCCAGATTGCAAGGTTGAGCTGAGCTGGGTCCGGGTGTCTGATCTCTCCATGGTTCTGGGTTAAGAGGCGTGGAGAGAGGTGTAACTTTTGGTGCGGAACTACAGATAGTTCCAGCAGTGTGGTGTACCACGGTTGTCTGGCCCAAGTCGGGGCAACTAGGATGAGAGTTAGGGAATGTTGCTGTAGTTTGCGCACCACTAATGGAATGAGTGGGAGAGGCGGAAAAGCGTACGCAAATCTGCCTGACCAGTTCATCCAGATCGCATTGTCTTTGGACAATGGGTGTGAATATCTGGCGGCGAAGCTTGGGCATTTGGCGTTTTCGTGGGTGGCGAAGAGGTCTATCTGTGGATGCCCCCACATTTGAAAGTACGGTTGAAGAACTTGTGGATGAAGTTCCCACTCGTGGATTTGTTGAGTTTGACGGCTCAACAGATCTGCAATGGTGTTTTGGACTCCTGGGACATGTTGGGCTAGGAGAAAAATGTTTTGAGGTATGGCCCACCTCCATATGGTCTGTGCTAGCCGAGAGAGCTGCAGAGAGTGTGTGCCGTCCAGTTTTTGGATGTAGTACATTGCGGTCATGTTGTCTGTGCGGACTAAGACAGCCTTGCCTGAGACGCTTGTTTGAAAGGCTTTTAGGGCTAGAAATAAGGCCAGTAACTCCAGATGGTTGATGTGGAGTAACTTTTGTTGAGGTGTCCACCTGCCATGCATGGTGTGATGTAGTAGGTGAGCTCACCAGCCGGAGAGCGATTCGTCTGCAGTTAGAATTATTTGAGGAACCAGCTCTAGGAACGGTCGCCCTTTGGAAAGGTTTTTGGTGGTCCACCACTGCAGAGAGCGATGGGCACCACCGTCTACCAACACCAGATCTGATAATCGACCCGAGCCTGGTTTCATTGGTGTGCTAAGCACTCTTGGAGAGGACGCATCTGGAGTCTTGCGTGAGGTACTATGAATATGCAAGAGCCCATCATCTCTATAAGTTGCATAAACACTCGGGCTGGAAGAGTGTTGTGGTTTAAATTCGGCGCGAAGAGCCTGTATGCTTGCTATCCTGGCAGGACTGGGGTAGGCTAACGCTTTTGAGGTGTCTATGGTGGCACCGAGGTATTGTTGTACGTGGGACGGATGCAGATGGGACTTAGCGTAGTTTACTGTGAAGCCCCGGTCGTGAAGTAGTTGGATGGTGGCGTGAGTGTGTTGTACACTCTGGTTATATGAGCTGGCTTTTATGAGCCAGTAGTCTAGGTATGGGAAGACGTGGATGTGTTGTATTCTCAGGTGTGCTGCCACTACCGCTAGGCACTTGGTAAACACTAGTGGCGCTGTGGTGACTGCGAAGGGGAGTACTTTGAAGTGGTAGTGGTGACCGTCCACTACGAATCTGAGAAACTTCCTGTGAGCGGTGTGAACGGGAATGTGGAAATAGGCGTCCTTGAGGTCTATGGTGGTGAGGAAGTCGTTCTGGGAGAGCAGAGGAAGCACCTGCTGGAGTGTGACCATGTGAAAGTGGTCTGAGTGCATGTATTGGTTTAGGGGTCTGAGGTCCAGAAATGGTCTTAGAGAGCCGTCCTTTTTTGGTATGAGAAAATATAGGGAGTAAGCTCCCTTGTTTTGTTGGTGGGTAGGAACTGGTTCTATTGCATTTTTTTTGTAGGAGGGAGATCCCCTCCTGCTTTAAAAGTGACAAATGTTCCTGTGACATTGGGCGCTGTTTGGGTGGAATGGTTGGGGGGGGTAGATGTTAGTTCTAGACAGTAGCCTGATTGAATTATCTGTTGCACCCATCTGTCTGAGGTGATGGTAGCCCAGACAGAAAGGAAATTGTGGAGTCTGCCCCCGACTGGAGTGGAATAGTCTGGGGGGAGTGGAGGGAAGTCACTGGCTGGGGATGGAGGCAGAGCGGGAGGTGTTAGTTTTGCCTCTGCCTTTGTTGTTGTTACCCCTGTAACTTCCTCTTTGGTAACCTCTAGTGAAAGTGGATTGGGTAGGGGCCTTGTAGGAAGTGGAGGCGCTGTCGGAGGAGTAGCCTCTGGTGTTGCTTCTAAAGGAGGAACGGCGAAAGGAGTGCCTGGGAGCTTGCGACTGCAAGGCTCCCATAGATTTTGCCATGTCTGTGTCCTTTTTCATTTTTGAGGGCTACATCGACATTAGGGCCAAACAGATGTTTCTCATCAAAGGGGTGGTTGAGGATGGAACTCTGAACCTCAGGTTTGAACCCTGAAATGCGTAGCCAGGCATGCCTACGCAGAAGGACGCTAGTATTTATTGACCTGGAGGCCGTGTCAGCTGCATCGAGGGAACAACGGGATGGAGGGGATAGTTTTACCCTCCTGAATTAGTTTGTTGGCCCTATGTTTATATTTGTCAGGGAGGTGTTGCATTATTGACTCCAGCTCATCATAATGTGCCCTGTCATACCTGGCTAGGAGCGCTTGGGTGTTAGCAATGTGCCATATGTTGGCGGCTTGGGACGCTGTCCGCTTGCCAGAGGCGTCTAGGAGTTTAGAATCCTTATCTGGCGGTTGAGTCTCACCTGATGCCTGGGAATTGGCACGTTTCCTCGCATTGGAGACTACCAGGGAGTCTAGTGGTGCGGGGCCTTTAATGTAGGTTGGATCTGTTGGGGCAGCCTTATATTTTTTCTCGATGCGAGGGTTAATGACCCTGGCCCTAACTGGGCCTTTCAAGACCTCTGGTGCGTGCTTAATAACCCCCTTAAGCATGGGCAGAATTGAGGTGGACCTCTGTGCAGTGTCAAATGCATCTAAGAGGAAATCCTCCTCTACGGGGTCTGTGTGGAGATCAACCCCGTGGTAGTGGGTAGCCCTATGGAGTAGCTGGTTAAAGCCCATCGTGTCCTCGGGGATGGGGGGGGTCTAGAAGGGTAAAGATCGTCCTGCGGGACGTTAGGGACGTCTGGGATGTTGTAGTCGTCCCATGGGTCTGGGGAGCCTGTAGGAGTAGGCTCCCCTGTTGGTTGGTTGTCCGCCCTGTCTCCTGTGTAGTAGATAATGTCATCATCGTCATCATCCTCATCTGGAGATGGTGTGGGAGAATGATGGGGTGGGTGAGGTGGGGGAGGAGAAGGAGGAGGGGGAGGAGGAGGTGAAGGAATCCTCAAAGGAGAGGTGGCAAAGTCTCTCCTTTTTGGTGGTGGAGCTGGTGCAGGTTTGTCCAGTGATCTTTTTTTGGTGCTAAGCGTCAAATGCCCAGTCTTTGGATCCTCTGAGGGTTTTTTGGTAAGGATCGGGTCGAAACAGTTCCTCTGTAAGGGGCAGATCCTTTAGTGACGATGGTGTCGGAGCCGTGGGTTTCTTAGGCGTGGATTCGGCACTGGTTTTTGGTTTGGAACCGTGGGGTTTAGAAGTGTCTTTTGACTTCCTCGGTTCCGAGGTGGGTTTCGGCTCCGAGGTTTGGGAGTCGAGGCTTTTTAGCTTCTTGTTTGGCTCCAAGGATGTTATCGGTGCCGAGGAGCCGGTGCCAGTCTTTGGCGCCGAGTGCTTCGGTGTCAAGCTGGGCGCGGACGAGGAAAGGGGCGTTTTCTTTTTCGGTGCCGATGAGATTTTTTCGGCACCGAGGGTATGCTGGCTCAAGCCCGAGCTGCCTGAAGGCTTGATTGGCTTCTCAACTGGGCCCAGAAGCGAGGTATGGGAAGCAGTCTTTTGGTGCATACCTAGGCCCGAAGGCATGACTGAAGCCTTTTTCAATGGCGTGGAGGGGGGTTTAGGGTCGGGGTCGACGTCTGTACTCACGCCCCTCTGTGCCGGAGTGATGTCCTCGACATCGGAGTCATCAGCTTCGGAGGTGCTGACAAGGCCCTCTTCGGTGTGCTGCTGTTCCGGAACATCGACGCCTTCTTCGAAGATGTCGTCGGGGATCGAAGTCGACGAGTGAGCCATTATTCTCCTTGCTCGTCGGTCCCGGATCATCATCTTCGATCAGAAGGAGGCGCAAGCTGGACAGTCCCTTGTCTCGTGTTCTGGAGAGAGGCAGAGGTTGCACACCTCATGGAGATTGGTGTGGGGAAACTTCGACCCACATCGAGGACACTTTTTAAATGGCGTCCTTTCCATCAGCCAGGACCGGAGCCCAGGTAGGACCGAAGGCCTTCGGCGACGACTTAGATTGTTGAGTGTGGAGAATGTGATTGAGACAATACCATCGAAGTGGGGAGAATTGCGCGCCGATCAGGAAAACTGGAACGGTTCCGAACTGGAGCGCGAAGTACACATCCGAGCCCGATGGCGGAAAAAAAACAATCCGAGTATGGAGCCGAAGCCCATGCGCAATATGATCCAAAGGAGGAGTCACATACCTAGTGACTTCCAAAGACTTTCCAAGAGAAAAACAACTGCAACATCCGGGCCCAACACCAGATGGCGATCTATGCACAGTGTGTAATCTGCGGCTCATATGCCTCGAACATGTGTTTTTCTCAGCTGAATTTGAGGTTTGCAGGGGATTCTGGGTATTAAAGCTTTGGGGGATCAATGCAGGCCATACACCGGTGGACTCCCCCGGGTGTCTAGTTTTCAGAAATGTGTGGGTTTGGTATTTTCCAAGATGGCAGTCAAGCCCGGAGCCAAAAACCCAGGTGATCCCCCCCTTGCAAAACCAGGTTGTTGTGTGATAGGTAATTTGATGTCTCCTCAATTCGTTTTGGGTCCTTGCCTGTCACGGGTACTTGATCCACCCACGCAAGTGAGGTACCATTTTTATCAGGAGACCTGGGGGAACGCTGGGTGGTAGGAAATTTGTGGATCCATGCAGATTCCAGAACTTTCCCACAAAGAAATTCAAGAACATTTTGATTTTTTTCAGCTAAATTTCAGGTTTGCAGGAAAACATTGGGGGGGTCCACGAAAGCCATACCTTGCTGGACTCCCCCGGGTGTCTAGTTTTCAGAAATGTGTGGGTTTGGTAGGTGTCCTGTTAGAAATGGGATCTCTGGTTGGCTAAGGCTTGCGCCAAAGCCAGGCAGAGACCACCACGCTAAGTCAGGGCTGGGGAGTTACATGCCAAAGATAACCCCTGCTCACCCCCTTGGTAGCTTGGCACGAGCAGTCAGGCTTATTCCGGAGGCAATGTGTAAAGCGTTTGCGCGCGCACACAGCAACAACACCCTAGGCCCACCACAAAAGAAACTCCACACAAGGTTATATATACAAAAATAGCCTTTGTATTATAATAAACACATTAGATGATAATCACATAATTTACACGTTGCCAACTGGCACTGGGAAGACTTTTACAGGGGACTATTTACACAAGTCAGGGCCACATGGACCACTGTCAGAATTAGCACAAATCGCAAATTGTAAATGTAGAACATATACCAACTGTAACACAAATTATAACTGTAGAGCACAACCAGTAACTACTGGCGTAATAATGACCTCAGCATTATCACAATAGAATCAGGTATAAAATCTATCCTGTATACATCACAGGGGCATAACCACATTATGCAATTTCTCACAAGTCTAACGCATTAGACCCTGCCTCCTAAGTATAATTACACTAGGGGCGTACATCACACAGGGAAGTATAATCTACCTAACATAAACCTAAACAGGTAAAACAACCTCCTATGCAGAAATCATATCTAGAGGTATTAAAACACATGGTGCGCAAAACATACTACACACAGTACATTCCCTAACACCATAAGCATTAACCCAGGGTGCGCAAAACATACTACACACGGTACATTTCCTAACACCATAAGCATTAACACAGGGTGCGCAAAACATACTACACACAGTACATTTCCTAACACCATAAGCATTAAACCACAATAGTACTTCAATCACATTAGGGTCCAGGTTGCGCCAGAATCTAAAAGTAGCAGCTGCCTACTACTTGCTGGGCAGGGTCTAAACGCTGCAGCTGGCACTAAGTGCTGCGCAGCTGTGGAAGTCAAATAGAAGGAAACCAATGGGCCCCGCGTTGGAGCCACCTAGGCTCTAAAAACAACATGTCCCCCAGTACTGTGGAGCGCACTGGCGCTTTTAAAATGAAGTATGCCCCCAAAACGTGGAGTGCCCTGGCCATCGGGCAGCAGACAACAAAGAATAGGGGCACGGCACCTCTGTGGCCTCTGGCCCCTACAGGGCTTGGAAATTACCGTTGGAGCCATCTGGGGCTCTAGAACAATCATGAACAAGCCTGGGCCCCTCTGGGCCCTTCTAAAACAAACATGCCCGCAATCGTAGGAACGGCCCGCAACGGCGGGTCCGCTCATAGACACTACACAGTGGCATCGGTCATTTCTCCCGCCCAGCCCTCACTCACCGGGCTGACGGGACACTCCTCCTTCTCTCGACACCACGGGCGGCACACGGGGGTCTCTCTCCCATGAGAGCCCCGCTGGGGATCCCCCTGCACTACTCTTCACCCGGGCCCCCTCCTGGGACCCGGGACTCGTCCTCATTACTCGGGGAGGAGAGGTAGGTCCCCGCCCTCCCCCTTGGCACACCGGGGCTCCCCTAGCCTCATGGGAGCCCCGCATCGACAACTTCCGGTCCGGCCCCGCCCAGAAGCAGGCGAACTTGGCCTGGCTTCCGGTCCTCTTCCCAGGGGAAAGTCCAAGCAAAGCATAGTGCTCTCGAGGCGCCACAAGCAGCACACAGCCCTCCGGCCCTGGAGTAAAAAGAACAGCAGAAAGTTCCTGTAGATATTCAATGGCAAAGCAGGGCCCAGCGAGGCAAGCCCTCCAGGGCAATGACAGTCTCCAAAAGTCCAAAAGAAGTCCTCCAGCATCCAGGGCATCGAGGGGCTGGGCAGGGCCCAGAGAGGCAAGCCTTCCCCTGAGCCCCAGCAGCAGCAAACCCCTGGTAGTTTCTAGTCCAAGAACATTTTCATGGGGTCACAGCCCCTCTTTTATACACAGAATCCTTTGTCTCCAAAGGTGCAGGGAAGGGGCGATCCAGATGCAGCTGGTTCCTGAGCACTTTGTTTTGCTCAGCCCCTCTCCCTATTCACAGAACAGGCCAGGGACATCAGACGCACCACAGGGGGTGGAGCCAGCATTGTGGAGGGAATGCCCAGCCCTATTCAGGTCCCAGGTGTACTCCTCCCTGCCATCACATGCAGATCTCTCCATTTACCACTGGGGCAGACCCATCCTGACTCCTGGAGCCAGACACACCAGCCAATCGCAAGCCAGACAGTCACTGCACATTTATTACACAGACATGCCAGCTTCTAGAAGTGGCACTTCTACACTAGACACCGTAACGCCGCACACATCATTGCGCAGCATTCACTCTCACGAGTTCGCACATACCAAACTGGACCCTGCACTCCTCTCACATCAGGACTTAACACGGTCACTCAGATCCCCCATGCATTCCTATGGGAGGGCAGGTCAGTCTCACTAAAACATACACAGAGCGCACGCACTTTCCACTGGGACACAATGTAAAAGCGCCTAGAGGCCTAAAACCACTAGTACAATATAGGAAAAAGGCTAGGATAAATGCAAAAAGTTCTAGAGGTGAACTTGCCAGAAGGGCCAAGTCCAACATTTCCCAAGATGGCTGCCGAGCCCAGGACCAAAAACCCAGGTGACCCTCCCCCCCCTTGCAAAACCAGGTTGTTTTGTGATAGGTAATTTTGACGTCTCCTCAATACGTTTTGGGTCCTTGTCAGTCGTGGGTTCTTGACCCACCCATGCGAGAGGTACCATTTTCTCGGAATACCTGGGGGAACGCTGTGTGGTAGGTAAGTGGAGGATCCACACAGATTCCAGAACTTTCCACCACAGAAATGTGAGGAAAATGTTAGTTTTTTTTGCCAAGTTTGAGGTTTGCAAGGGATTCTGTGAGAGCCAGACAAATCATCCCTACCCAGGATGTCTAGTTTTCAAAAATGTAGAGATTTGCTAGGTTTCCCAAGGTGCCGGCAGAGCTAGGGTTCAAAATCTACACCTAGGCACTTTGCAAAAAAAGGGTTAGTTTTCACTGTGAAAATGTGGTGTGTCCATGTTGCTTTTTGGGCCATTTCCTGTCGCGGGCACTAGGCCTACCCACACAAGTGAGGTACCATTTTTCTCAGAACACTTTGGGGAATGCGGGGTGGGTGGAATTTGTTGATCCATGCAGATTCCATAAGTTTCCACCACAGAAATAGGAGGAAAATGTGGGTTTTTTAGACAAAGTTTGAGGTTTGCAAGGGATTCTGGGTAACAGAACCTGGCAAGAGCCAGACAAGTCACCCCATCCTAGATTCCCCTGAGTGTCTAGTTTTAAAAAATGTATAGGTTTGCTAGGTTTCTCTAGGTGCCGGCAGAGCTAGGATTCAAAATCTACAGCTAGGCACTTCGCAAAAAAAGGGTCAGTTTTCACTGTAAAAATGAAGTGTGTCCACGTTGCGTTTTGAGCCGTTTCCTGTCGTGTGCACTAGGCCTACCCACACAAGTGAGGTACCATTTATATCGGGAGACCTAGGGTAACTCAGAATTGTAAAGCAACTGTTATCACATATTGACTTTCGATGCATTTCTGCCTTTCAAATGAAAGGCCATGTGTAAAAAAGAAGTCACTTTGAAAAATGTCCTATAATTCTCATGCTATATGGGTACTCACACTTTCGGAAATGTGCAAATAGCTACTGTTTCTAAACTCTATATTTTGTTCCAATTTCAGAAATACATAGGAGTCTTTCATCCCGATTTTTCACTGTATATATTTTCCCAAACTAATTGCTATATACCCGGTACATAATAAAAAACAATTGCAAGACGCTGCTCTGTTATTGGCTCTGGGTTCGTCGGGTTCTTGGTGAACCTACAAGTCCTATATATCCCCACAACCAGAAAGATCCAGCGGATGTAACGGTATATTGCTTTCAAACATCTGTCAAAATCAGAAGAAGTTACAGGTGAAAACATTGGCACAAATGCCTGTTTTTTTCAACTCATTTTAAATTTTTCCTATTTTCAACTGTGAGTTTCTATAAAGAAACCTTGAAGGATCTACACAAATGACCCCTTGCTGAATTCAGAATTTTGTCTACTTTTCTACAATGTATAGCTTTCCAGGATCCATTATTGCTTTCAAACCCATTTCTACCATTAACTGGAAGAAGGTTGAAAGCACGAAAAACAGCAAAAATAGGCTATGTCCCAGTAAAATGCCAAAACTGTGTAAAAAAAAATGTTCGTTTTCTGACAAAAATCTGTCAGTCCCTAAAAGCTGGGAAAATGGTGATTTTCACCCCACAACCCCATTTGCAGGGAAAAAACCAGACGCATTTATTAGCAGCACTTTCTCCCATTTGTCCCCAAAAAAACAAAATGTAGCTGTATTTTGGCTCATTTCTTGGTCTCCTCCAGGGAAATCCGCAAACCTTGGGTGCCTTTAGAATCCCCATGATGTTGGAAGAAAAGGACGCAAATTTGGCGTGGATACCTTATGTGGTCAAAAAGTTACAGGGGCCTAAGCGCAAACTACCCCAAATAGCCAAAAGAAAAAGCTTGGCACGGGGGGCCTAGCAGCGAAGGGGTTAAGACAATTTACCAGTGTCACGCGCACGCTCCTGAAAGTTCAAGTTCCAAACGACTGTAAGCTTGATACTTTATGCACCTCAGTGAATCTTATCTAGGCAGCTATACTGCTGCTATCTCATGAAGCTGGATAAATGGACAAAATCTCCAGCTGTGTGGAGGGGAAAGCACTTTCCTGTGAAAGCACACATCGATTCATTTTCAGATTACAAACACGCATTTGCGATTCAATAGGTCTCGCATTTACGGGAGTTTAAGCTATTGGCATTGTAAATGACAATGCATTCAATTTATGTTTTAAAAAACGAAAACTCAAATAAATACAAGACCTATTGCATTGCAAATGCTTATTAGATTAGTGAGTAGAAACGCTCCCTTTCAGCCGGGACCATGGGTGAGGAGGGGGGTATGGTATTTCCTTACTGTGGAACAAAGCAAACGCTTTCTCAATTAGATAATGACAGAACGTCTACATCGTGGACAAGAGGTCCACGATGGAAGAACACTGGAAGAGTCCTTCCGGAGATACAGAACTACTACTACTACTAGAACAACAGGGACTAGGTTTTCATCTGAAACAATGATATTGTGTCTCTACTCGATTATTGTTTTTATAGAAAAAAAGAAAGGAATATGCTACTTACCAGTATGCATCTGTTCTTGGCATGTAGAGCTGCAGATCTACACACTGTGCATAGATCGCCATCTGGTGTTGGGCCCGGATGTTTGCACTTGTTTTTGTCTTGGAAAGTCTTTGGAAGTCACAAGGTATGCGAGTCCTCCTTTGGATCATAGTGCGCATGAGCTTCGGCTCCATCCTCAGATTTTCGCCAGCAGGGAAATTATGGAGCTTAGTAAGAAACAGGAAAGAAACCCATGTGTGGTGTATCTAAGTAAGATAAACTGGAACAGATAAAGGTAGCCGGGTGGGCGTGTGTGGATCTGCAGCTCTACATGCCAAGAACAGATGCATACTGGTAAGTAGCATATTCCGTTCGAGGCATATGAACTTCAGATTACACACTGTGCATAGATTGTAAAGCAGTATCCACCCCAGGCGGAGACCACCAGTATCTGCTGCAGTAGTTTGAAATAGTGTTTTGAGTACAGCCTGGCCCACACTAGCCTGTTTAGTTTGCACATCAACACAGTAGTGTTTAGTGAATGTGTGTGGTGTAGACCATGTAGCTGCTCTGCAGATATCATCTAAAGGATGGTTTCCAAAAAATGCCATTGAAGCCCCTATCTTTCGTGTAGAGTGGGCTTTAGGAGGAACAGATAATGTACGTTTTGCTTTATGGTAACAAATCTGTATGCATTTGACAATCCACCTAGCTATCCCAGATTTCGATATGGGGTTGCCTTTGTGTGGTGGTGAGGAAGACACGAATAATTGTGTGGTCTTACAAAAGGGTTTTGTTCTCTCTATGTAGTATAGTAGTGCTCTTTTGACATCTAAGGTGTGAAGAGCTCTTTCTGCAACTTTTTGTGGCTGCGAGAAGAATACAGGCAGCTCTACAGATTGATTGAGGTGGAAGGGAGAAATGACTTTAGGGAGGAATTTAGGATTGGTCCGGAGAACAACTTTATGAAGACGCATCTGGAGAAAGGGTTCTTGAATGGTTAGTGCTTGTAGTTCACGAACTCTTCGTAGAGAAGTAATGGCTACGAGGAAAGCAGTTTTCCATGTTAAGAATTGTAGCTCACATTTATGTAGAGGTTCGAATGGAGGCCCCATTAGTCTTGTGGGAACGATGTTTAAATTTCACACAGGGAAGGTGGTACCCTGGGGGGAATTATTCTTTTGAGTCCTTCCATAAAGGCCTTTATGGCAGGTACTCTGAAAAGCGAGAGGCGTTGTCTATTTTGTAGATATGCTGCTATGGAAGCCAGATGCAATCTGATGGAGGTATAGGCTAGGTTGCATCTTTGGAGGTGTAGTAAGTAGCCTATGATGTGTTGGATAGACGCATCTAGGGGATTAGTGTTAGTTATGGCAGTATTCTACTAATCTTTTCCATTTGGCTGCATAGCATGCTCTAGTGGTAGGCCGTCTAGCTTCTTTGATGACGTTCATACAGTCAGGAGGAAGGTTAAGGTAACCGAATTCTAGGATTTCAGGAGCCAGATCGCTAGGTTGAGCTGAGCTGGGTCTGGGTGTTGGATCTCTCCATAGTTCTGGGTTAAGAGGCGTGGAGAGAGGTGTAGTTTTTGGAGCAGAACTACTGAGAGTTCCAGCAGTGTGGTGTACCATGGCTGTCTGGCCCAAGTTGGAGCAACTAGCATGAGCGTTAATAAGTGTTGCTGTAGTTTGCGCACCACTAGTGGAATGAGTGGGAGTGGCGGAAAAGCGTACGCAAATCTGCCTGATCAGTTCATCCATATCGCATTGCCTTTGGACAATGGGTGAGGATATCTGGCGGCGAAGTTTGGGCATTTGGTGTTTTCTTGGGTGGCGAAGAGGTCTATCTGTGGCTGCCCAAAAGTCTGAAAAAACGGTTGAAGAACTTGTGGATGAAGTTCCCACTCGTGGATTTGTTCTGTTTGACGACTCAAGAGGTCGGCTATTGTGTTTTGGACTCCTGGGACATGTTGGCTAGGAGAAAAATGTTCTGAGGTATAGCCCACCTCCATATGATCTGTGCAAGTTGAGAGAGCTGCAGAGAGTGTGTCCCACCTTGTTTCTGGATGTAATACATGGCTGTCATGTTGTCAGTGCGGACTAAGACAGTCTTGCCTGATATATGTTTTTGAAATGCTTTTAGGGCTAGGAAGGGCTAGTAACTCCAAATGGTTGATGTGGAGTAGTGTTTGTTGAGGTGTCCACCTGCCCTGCATGGTGTGATGTAGTAGGTGAGCTCCCCAGCCGGAGAGCGATGCGTCCGCTGTCATGACTATTTGAGGAACTGGCTCGAGGAACGGTCGCCCTTTGGAAAGGTTTTTGGTGGTCCACCACTGCAGAGAGTAATGGGTACGACCGTCTACCAACACCAGATCTAGCTGACCTTGAGCCTGGTTCCATTGGCGTGCTAAGCAGTCTTGGAGAGGACGCATCTGGAGTCTTGCATGAGGCACTATGAATATGCAAGAGGCCATCATTCGTATGAGTTGCATGAACACTTGAGCTGGAAGAGAGTGTTGCGGTTGGAATCTGGTGAGAAGAGCTTGGATGCTTGCTATCCTGGCGGGACAGGGATAGGCGAGCGCTCTTGAGGTGTCCACTGTGGAACCGAGGTATTGTTGTGTGTGCGACGATTGGAGCTGGGACTTGGCGTGATTTATTGTGAATCCCAGGTTGTGAAGTTGTTGAATAGTGGCGTGGGTGTGTTGTACACACTGATTGTACGACTTGGCTTTTATGAGCCAGTCGTCTATGTATGTTTTGTCTTCTTAGATGTGCTGCCACTACTGCTAGGCACTTGGTGAACACTCTTGGTGCTATGGTGACTCCGAATGGGAGCACCTTGAATTGATAGTGCTGACCGTCCACTACGAATCTTAGATATTTTCTGTGAGCGCTGTGAATAGGAATGTGGAAATAGGCATCCTTGAGGTCTTGAGTAGCAAGGAAGTCGCCCTGGGAAAGCAGAGGGAGGACCTGCTGAAGTGTAACCACGTGGAAATGGTCTGAATATATGTATATATTTAGAGGTCTGAGGTCTAAAATAGGCCTTAGAGATCCGTCCTTTTTTGGTATGAGGAAATAAAGGGAGTACATCTCCCTTTTTTTGTTGGTGCAGGGAAACTGGTTCTATTGCACTCTTTTGTAGGAGGGAGATTACCTCCTGCTTCAATACTGACAGATGTTCTTGTGACATTGGACAGTGTTTGGGTGGGATGTTTGGGGGGGTAGATGTAAGCCCGAGACAGTAGCCTGATTGAATTATTTTGTGGACCCACCTGTCTGAAGTGATGTTTATCCAGGCAGGGAGAAAGTGGAGTCTTCCCCCGACTGGAGTGGAATAGTCTGGGGGAAGTGGAGGGAAGTCATGGGGTAGGTGTGGAGGCAGAGCGGGAGTTGCTATTTTTGCCTCTGCCTTTGCTGTTATTCCCCCTGTAACCACCCCTTTGGTAACCTCTAGCAAAGGTGGATTGTGCGGGAGCTTTGTAAGAGGTGGAAGGGCTATCGGAGGAGTAGCCTCGATGGGTGCCTCTGAAGGATGAGCGACGAAAGGATCGTCTGGGAGCTTGCGATTGCAAGGCTCCCATAAATTTGGCGGTGTCTGTATCCTTTTTCATTTTTTCGAGGGATACATCTACGTTGGGCCCAAATAAGTGTTGCTCATCAAAAGGTTGATTGAGTATAGAACTTCATATTTCTGGTTTAAAACCGGATATCCGTAACCAGGCATGCCTGCGCAGAAGGACACTGGTGTTGATTGCCCTTGAGGCGGTGTCTGCTGCAGCTAGGGCACAGCGAATGGAGGTATTGGTGATGGTCTTACCCTCATGGATTAGTTCACTTGCCCTGTTTTTATATTCGTCAGGGAGGTGCTGCATTATGGACTCAAGTTCGTCATAATGTGCCCTGTCATATCTGTATGGGAGCGCTTGGGTGTCAGCAATGCACCAAATATTTGCTGCCTGTGACGCTGTGCGTTTGCCAGAGGTGTGTAGGAGTTTGGATTCCTTGTCTGGTGGTGGTGCGTCACCTGACGTCTGGGAATTTGCCCTCTTCCTGGCGTTAGAGACTACCAGGGAGTCCAGTGGTGTGGGGCCCTTAATGTATTCTGGGTCAGTAGAGGCCGCTTTATATTTCTTCTCTATTCTTGGGTTAATGACCCGAGCCCTGACTGGGTCTTTAAATATTTCTGTTGAGTGCTTAATGACCCCTTTAAGCATGGGCAATGTTGCGGTGGACCTTTGTGTGGTGTCAAAGGTATCCATAAGGAAATCCGCCTCTACTGGTTCTGTATGCGAGGCCACCCTGTGGTATTGGGCAGCTCGTTGAAGGAGCTGGTTGAACCCGATATTGTCTCCTGGGGGGGGGGGGGGGTAAATATCATCTTGTGGGGTGCAAGGGACATCTGGGACACTATAATCATCCCAGGGGTCAGGGGAGCCAGTAGGGGTAGGGTCCCCAAGGGGTGGATCATCCGCACCTCCTTCTGCATTGTCTGATGTGTTATCATCTATTGGGGTATGTGATGGTGTGGGAGAGCGGTGTGGTGGGAGAGCGGTGTGGGGGGGAGGAGGAAGAGGTGAAGGAATCCTTAATGGAGAGGTGGCAAAGTCGCTCTTCTTTGGTGGTGGACCAGGCGCAGGCATGTGTAGTGGTCTATTTTTGATACTGAGCATTAAATGACCAGTTTTAGGATCCTTCATGAGAGTCTTTTGTGTTGGATCTGGCCAAAATAGTTCATCTGTAGGAGACAGATCCGTCGGTGCCGAGGGCTTTGGTGCCGTAAGTTTTTTGGGCGTCGCCTCGGTAGAGGTTCTAGGCTTGGAACCGTGTGGTTTTGAAGTGTCTTTGGGATTTGGAACCGGGTGCTGTTTTTTCAGCTCCGAGGTTTTAGGTTTGGAAGTATCGGGGCCTTTCGGTGGGCGGCTTTTAGTCGGCTCCGAGGGTGATGCCGGTGCCGACCTTCGATGCCGAGTGCTTCGATGCGGGAGCAGCGGTCGGCGTGCATGATGTTGAAGACGCCTTTTTCTTCGGTGCCGGAGTTGGTTTGTCGGTACAGAGGTTAGGCTGACTCGAGCCCGAGTCGCCTAAAGGCTTTGCAGGCTTCTTTACCGGGCCCGAAGGCGGGGCATTGGAAGCAGTATCTCGGCTTGCACCTGGGCCCGAAGGTGGAGGTGGTACCGCAGCCTTTTTCAACAGTGTGGAGAGGGTGAGTGGATCGGGGTCGACGTCTGTACTCACGGCCTTTTGAGCTGGAGTGATGTCTTCGACGTCTGAATCGTCTGCTTCGGAGGCGCTGACGATGGCTTCCTCGACTTGACCCTGCTCCGGAACATCGACGCCCTCTTGAAAGATGTTGTCGGGGATCAAAGATGACGAGCGCGCCATTGTTCTTCGAGCTCGTCGGTTCCGGGTAGTTTTCTTGGAGCGGAAGGAGGCACAAGCTGGACAGTCCCTGGTCTTGTGCTTCCGGTGAGAGGAGGAGGTTGCACACCTCATGTAGGTCGGTGTGGGGAAACTTCGACCCACATCGAGGACACTTTTCAAATGGCGTCCTTTCCATGAGCCGGAGAGGATGCCCTGGTAGGCCCGAAAGCCTTTGTCGACGACCGGAATCGAAGACTTCGAGTGGAAGGGCGCGTGTGGTTGGAAACACGATCGAAACACGATCGAAACAATACCGTCGAGATGGGAATGATTGCGAGTCGCATAGAAAAACCGTTAACGGTTCCGAGCTGGAACGCGAGAACACATGCGAGCCCGATGGCGGAAAAAAACAATCTGAGGATGGAGCCGACGCCCTTGCGCACTATGATCCAAAGGAGGAGTCACATACCTCTTGACTTCCAAAGACTTTCCAAGACGAAAACAAGTGCAAACATCCGGGCCCAACACCAGATGGCGATCTATGCACAGAGTGTAATCTGCAGCTCATATGCCTCGAACATAAATGTTTCCCACACACGAGGAAGATGGGGAGGATTTTAGCTAGCCATTATCAGGGGAATCTTGCTATCACTGTGTAGCAATCTGTGTCCCCATTCCCTATATCCCAGAGCTGCGACTACTTGCTTTCTTCGAGTGTCTGTGTGGGTATAAGGGAGTTTAACAGGTTGTTATCGGGTGAGTTGGTAAGCTGGATTTGCTGGAGTTAAGTAATTATGAATGATTGTCCCTGTACTTCATATATAACAAAATGGTTATTCTTTTTTTGATTGTAAGTGAGGTGTGCAGTATCCTGTGTCCCCATTTGTAAGTCTGAGCTTGTATCGGACATGCTTAGAGAGACTGATGACACAGCAGAAAACAAGTGGCCATACAAGTATTGTGTTTAAGCTGCATGAAAGGATGTTATCTGAGAATCCACAGCATTTAAATATCAACTGGTCAATATTAAAATTAAGAAAATATTAGCCATTAAAGTTTGAATTGGAGTGCAAGTGAAAGGTGGCTACTTATCAGAGTAGTCACCAACTCACAGTAGTCTGGCAGAATTCAGGAAACCTATAATGAAACTGAAGCAATGGTACAGAGAATTACTTGGTGGTTATAAATGGGGAAAAAACATTGGTCTGCAGCTGCCATTCTTCTTATGAGATTATATTCACTAAAGCATGAAGAGGAGGGTGTTTCTTTACTGGGGACATTAACATTTTCTTTACTACAGTCGAAGGGCGTAATTTTCCTCACTGGGGACATGGGAGGTGGTGCTTATTCATTTAGCTGGGGGTGGAGGGGGGACACAAGGTAACCTCTTAACTGAGATTATGCTGCGATGCTGATCCTCACTGTTGACAGCAGATATGTGCTTTTTTTTGTCAAATGTCTGTTAATTGGCATTTATATATAAACACAATTCCAAACAATCTGGGCTAGTAGCCCTCTCAACATTCCGATAGCTAATCATATCTAATTCTAACACAGTGTCTTGCCATTTCGAATCGGACCAGTGGAATACATTGTGTTCGTGGGATGTTGCATGAGTTAGTCAGTTAGTCGTCAAAAGTTATCTGCTGAATCCTATTATCAAGTCTAAAATTGGAACAGGTGAAGCCCTCTCAGTGTAGGTGGACAGACTGCTAACGGGAGCCCCATTGTGAAGTATAACACCAGTGGTCCCCACTTATACTCAAAATTCTTATATTCGTTCCTAAAGATGTCCGCCATGCGCTCCATTGTGAGTATTTCCATAAGCGAGAATGCCAATGGGCCAGTATGGGTGCCTCTTTTTTCTTCCAATTAGCCGCTATTGCCTTTGTAGCCGCTCCCAAACATGCCCACATAATTGCCTTGTCCGCCTTAGTTTTGATGTTCTAGTGTGGTGTCTAAGGCCCAGTAAGATTGTCTCTACAGAGTTCAGGACCAGGTATCCTAACATATCTTTCATTTGGGCCAGGATTTCTTCCCAGAATGGTCTGATTGTCGGGCAGTCCCACCAAATATGGCGGAAATCCCAGAGGACCCCACACCCTCTCCAGCACAGATCTGAGGTGAGTGGGAAAATATTCCTAAGTTTGGCAGGTACTAGGTACCAATCGAATAAGGTTTTGTAACGTGCCTCTCTCAAATCGAGGAAGTGGTTGAATTTAGTTATGTCTGACCTTAAGTGTTTCCATTCCCCTTCAGTAGTTTTCCGTCCTAGGATCTGTTCCCATGTTGATTTGTATCGAGGCTGTGGTGCGATCGTAGTAGAAACCAGTAGCCTGTACAAAAAGGAGATTGTGCCCTTGGTCAAACTCGATATGTGCTTTCTTAAAGCCAAGACAGTTCTCACAATATGTTCATTTACATGACAAATTTTACAATTGCCGTTCTAAACATGTGAAGTGTTCTTGGTCACTGGCGTAACTTGCCAGGGTCGATTCTTGCTGGGTAAATGCACACCTATCTGCCTGTTGAGCTTTTGTGGAGGGCACTGCGGGTTTATTTTGAAGGATTTTTCTATCCAGACGAATTGTCGTTTTCGGAAGGGTGATGGAGTGGCACCGATCCCAAATTATGGGAGGCACTTATCTAGTTCGCGTTGTATCCTCTAAATGAGGGTGACCTAGAGCATGGGCTTTTTGGCTGACATGGTCATCTTCCAGTAATGACCAGCGCATTAAATGAAGGTTACCGATCAATGAAGAAAAAAGCATTGACAAATAAACACGCGTCCTAAAGCACACTCCATTGTTGAATCATAGCCTTCTTAAATCACTAATCATACACAACTATCAGAGAGGTTTAATGAAATGTCCCGCGGTTTGCGCTTGCGGTACTGCAGATCTCCTAACAAAAAGAGAGCTCTTTACTGCGTGTTCCAGCCCTCGAATACCCTGCCTCCCATCACACCTTACTCGAGTTCACCACAAACAACTAAGAAATAGATCAATTACCATTGCGGCTGCAAAACCAAGACACTGGTCCGAGAGAACAGGGTGACTCCGATTATGGTCAGGCTTCGCCGACAGTGCAGGAGCCGGAAGAGATCGGAAGTCGAGTGCCGGAAGCAGAGAGAGAAGAAAGACTAGAACGGGTTGAGCTTAGAGACAAAAGACAGCGGTAAAGATTATGAGTGAGAGCAAAGAGAGACTAGAACAGTAATTCTTTAGGAGCGAGAAAGGTGTAACGCATGCCTAGAGACGATATTGGTATTGCATGTGCTATATGTAATACATCAACAATTTTCAATGCAATAGGACTCACATTTACGCGAGACCTATTGCAATGCATACGGGAGTTCTGGCAGGCGGGCAGGGGCAAGGGGGCGAGAAAGCACTAACAACGGGAGTGCGGGGGGGTGAGAAGGCACGGACAGCGGGGGGTCGGGGGGGGGGGAGAGAAGCTACGGGAAGAAAATAGCGCTCATGCAACACTCGAAGTAAAGGGGTTAGTAGCCATGGAAGGATACAAATGACGACATGGTTGTCATAAGGAGGGACTAACAAGCCTATAAACCAATCAGAAGGCAGTATTTAGAAAGGACAAAGACACAAGCCAATGAAAAAGATGGGCGGGGAGTGCGTGTCGCTTCTCTCCCATACTCTAATAGCACAGATCAACCACAGAGCAGCGCTTGAACGGGTGCAAGTCAAGGATAGGACAAAGGCCTCCATTCTTCTTAGGCACCAGAAAGTATCCGAAACAGCAACCACGAACTACTTCTGACACCCTCTCTATAGCTCCGTTGACAAGAGAGTAACCAATTCCTGGAGGAGTTAGGACATATGCTACTCTGTCAGCCTGTCGCAAGTGGGTGGCATGGGTGGAGGGGTAGTCACAAGGGGAGGTGAGTAACCCCTTTGGACAATCTGGAGAACCCAGTGATCGGATGTTATCGACCTCGAGTTTTGCAGTTCACAGCATATCCCGCGTCCCCCTGGAAGCCCATGATGGTCAGAGGGCAAACTAAAGAGGCTTTGAGGCCGCAGTTGCTGGGAGGGGGGGGTGGGCTGGGGGATGAGGGGGGGTTAAGTGGACTTGGCTGTAGCTCTGCTGTTCTTGAAGCTCTCAAGCGCTACGTCTGTCTTTTCTCTGAAGAGACAGGAGTCATTAAAGGGCATGTCCATGACAGAGACCTGGACAACACCCGAAAAGCCAGTGGTTCTCAACCAGGCGTGGCGCCTAAGGGCCACCGACTGTGAAACCGCTCTGCCTAGTGAGTCAGACGTATCCAGCCCACACAGTATGGCAAACTTAGCTGTGTCCCTCCCGTCAGCAACAGCTATGGGGAGTATGGCTCGGGCTTCCTCCAGACCATAGGCAGCACTTATGCAACTACATCCCGAAGCATATGGGAGTATCGACCCAAAAAGGCACGCATTGTACACCAACCACAGTGCCAGGCTGGAGGAATAAGACATCTTCTTTCCCAAGGTGTCCAGCCTCTACGATTCCCTGTCTGGTGTAGTGGTAAGGAATGCGCCAGGCTTTATTCTGGAAGTAGATGCTTGGACCACCAAGCTCTTCGAGTTGGGGTATTGGGTGAATGAGGTGGTGTACCCTGGGGGAGTCCGATGGCAGCAGGCAATTGTCCAATTGACCTGTGCAGGGTTTGGCCCAGGCCAGAGTAGGATGTCTGTAAGGGCTTCATAAACTGGGAAAAGCGGTTTGGAAGGGGCGACTCCTGGATGAAGCACTTCCATTACAACGTTCTTTTTGACAACAACAGAGGGCAGCTGAAGGCCAAGGAACTCGCCACCCTCCTCACCACCATAGCAAATGAGGCTCCCTACTCCTTAGACACTGTAGGAGGAGAGACCAAGCCAGTATCAGGGGAGGTGTCCAGACCATTGGCATCCACCAAATCCTTACACCAGTTGCCCACAATGACATCTAAGGGATGGTATTAGTCAGGGTCCAGTCCCCCTCTAATTCATCCCCACGTCCTAGCCCCTAGGAATAGAACTTAGGCTTTCGCCTGGATCAAATGTCTCCAGTCGTCGCTGGACTTAGGCGATGCCAATCTGTGTCGGGGATGAGTATGGGGGCTGTGCTGCCGGTGGGCGTCGGCAATCGGGGCGATGCTGCCTGTGGGCGTTGGCAATTGGGCCGCCACCGGAAGACTGGTGCCGGTGGCGAACCTGCCTGCGGAAGACCAGTAGGGTCCCCTTCTGAGCCCGGCGGCCCAGAGGCGCTTCAGCTGGGGCACACCACCCACATATGAGTTGAATGGGCTCATAATTCTCGGAGTTGGGCGGAGGTCACTCCATCTCCTGGAAACGGAGGGAGGAGCAGAGAGGACCCACGCACAGGTTCAACCGTGGAGTCAGGCCTTGAATGCTGATGCTCACTCGGTCAGATGACTGTGGACTTGCAGAGTACCTAGATGACTTTGAATGTGGCAACAAGTGTTTGGAGTGGCTCTGTGACCGATCATGGGACCTTCCTCTTAACCAGGATCGAGACCGGGTGCACGGCGTGACAATCAACTACTGTATTGGTGCAGTAGTCGTGCACAAGGCACCAGAGGAAGACAAGGTGTAGGTCAGTCACTGACACTTGCTAGTAACAGGAGCCACAGGGCATAAAACCAGCCTTCCCCACGGACATACCTGCCACACCAGGAGACAATGTATAAAAAGATCCTCGAAAAAAGGGTTGTATAAAGGTCAAACAAAAATTGACTGAGGGTAGCTTATTTCCGGATCTGCGCTGACTGGCGCAAAAAGGAAAAAACTGATGTCAGCGCACTGGGTTGGTGCCTCTATAAGCACCACGCACATCACTTCTGGCACAGACGTCACACAGAGCTGAACTACGCCACCTATTGGCGTGCAGGAGTACTGCTCATACAAAAAATTCTGGAACCTGGTCTGTCACCTGGTGATAATTCTAAGGTAAGGAATCTGCAGGTAGAAGTCTCTATCACATATAAAGATCAGATGTAAAGGGACTTTGCCGAGTTGGGTGAGAAGATTGCCATGTTCTTGATCACTTTTACATTGTTGTGATCAAAATATTTGAACTATTTACTTTCTGTAACAAAATGTGCATGTTAAAACTAAGACAAGTATGTAACAGTGTAACAGTCAAAGAACTTAAGAAAGGCAAAAATAGCCATGAATTACTTAACCTATCTTAAAAGAATAAATATCTAAGTGTCAAACTGATCATACATAGCAACAAAAGGAGATGATGGACGGAGCGCTGAAACTTTTCAGACACTCACCCCTAGTCACAAATCTGGGTTGAATCCATCATCGTTCTTTAGATCACTTCACCACCCCAACCATATGCAAATCAGTCTTCACCCTGTTCCTCATGGGAACAGTCCAGTCCGAACTGCCAAGCCAGGTGTTCCCTGGGTCCGAAACAAGCAAACTGATCAAACATGTCTGAGAGGCATCAAGGTCTCCAATGCCCCCTTGCCTATCATCAGGGTTTCTCTGGGAAACTTCCTGTACTATTTGGGGCTCAAGATGAAGATATATGACAATGTCATCTACCTTTAGCAAGTATTGTAGGCATCCCACTGACAAAACACCCCACTCATCCTGGGCACTGACCACCAATGTCAAGTTCAAAGCCACATATAGGCAGTGTTACACAAACAAGCATTAGACTAAAATATCTTCTGCGATTAAAGAGATTCATCACAAACAAAGGAGCTACTGTTCTGATAACACTGAATTCCCTACATCAAGCAGCAAGAATGACACAAACCGTAGCAATGGCACAACATCTGTTCTGAACGTGCTGCTACACTGCTCTATGTCTCTTGAAAGGATTTTAAACTGGAATTTCATCCTACCATCTGAACATTTAATGACCTCTTCACTTAAACCTGGGAGATGTGTATTCTGCAGCAGATGTGTCCTGACATAAAAATCAAATACAACTCCCTCCCTCCTTTGCAGGACGGATGCCCAATGTCAACTGACTTTCTTTATGGAGTGGATGAACAGAGCAGAAGAGAGTCAATGACCATTCAGAGTGACAGATATGGTACCAAAACGTTGTTGATAACATTTCTTGAGGTGCCAGTGAAGGATACTGACAAAACAAGGCAGTTAAGATTGGTAAATGTTCAAAACATTTAGGTGTCATCTGAGCAGGAGTCTGTACTGACAAAGGCCAATGATAAACAAGCATATCTACCCTTTCAATTTGAAATTCCGCTATTTGATCAGCTAATGAAGGAAAGTGAGAAATGTTGGATTGTTTTGAAATTTCTCTCAGAATGATTCCAACACACAAATTAATTGTGTAACGAGAAAGATAGTGGACCAGGCCAATGCAGAAGGCAGCACTACGAATGACCTGGATGACTAACCTGGTGCAGACCGTCCAGTAATCCATGAGCAGACACAAAGTAAGAGAACCACCACCTACTTTGAGATGAGAAATAGGAAATAAACATACTAAATCTCAAATTAAACGTCTGATGCTCCAAATAATGAATTTTAAACTTCAGGCTTATTACACACTGTCTGCACCTGAGCCCTGCGGCCCAATTTTCTCGTCAGTCATTGAATATCTGTGTGGGTCACTCATTCAGGCACATTCCCTCCGCAGCACACACAGCGCAGTTGTTCATTGAAGTGCCATGAGGCACCAAGGAACACAAAAAAGGCGATTTAGGTACAATTTAAAACAATGCAAGGAACGTATTTGTAGTGAGCGCTGAAAAAAAAAGTACTTAATAGGGTGTTTAAGGGGCATGGCCCTATCCCCATGGGAGGTGCGAGGCGTCTGAACAATCCAGGCATTTTAACCAGCTATCTTTTATTTATTTTTATTTTTTTTGCAGATTTATATCGAGCAAATTCGACCCTAAGGTATTGGAGCGCTTTACATGAACACCAGTCACGTTACACAAGGACACATTCAGGCACGGGGAGATTAAGTGATTTGCCCAGAATCACAGGATGTGGACGCGACCCCGAGGCTCGAACCCTGTTTTCCAGCACCAAAGTCAGCAGTCTAGCCGACGGACCACATCCTCCCTTTGCCTGCTAGCACCGGCTCCCCTGCATGTATTTCTGTATTATTTGGACACTGAACAGCCTATAATCGGAAAAATGAGGATGACATTTAAGATGAGTAATACAGTCGCTCACGCCGTATTTTATATAAAATAATTTGTAAATCTCTATGTATTTTAACGTGTGTTTCAGCACACGTGACACTCACAGTAGCTCGTCAAATTAGGTCATTGCTAAAAGCATAGAGGGTATTCGGATGAACATACATGGGGATAACAGCGTGATTCTGTGTGTAAAAATGTTAAAGGGGCCCCAATGAATGATATCACAATACTTCACAAGAGCGCAACTGACATTAAACAGAGCAACTCTCTAGAATGCTTGCTGCCGGTGACTGTTAGAGGGCACGACCGGGTAAAGAAAACAACTTTTCTATACACTTTCTTTAAGGAAAAAAAAACCCGGCACCACTGCATTCATGAACTGCAAGAAAGAGCTAGGGAAACTTTCGCTTTACCAGCTGCAACCGGGGTCATAATAACGTGCCCTTTATAGCTTATTGCCTTTTTTTTTTTTTACATGACTTGCAGGTTGCAAGACAGGAGCTAGTAAATATTGCAGGAAACACGGTACCCAAGCAAAGCTGTGGGAGGGGACAAAGGGACGCCAAATGGTTGAAACGCTTGACATAAAGAAAGAGAAATGGTGAAAATGAAAACAAGCGGACCGCGCTGCAGCTGGAGCATGGGGATCTCTTGTCTTTTTGGGGTCATGCGTGTCTAAACACATGGCCCCATAAAGATAAGAAACTGCTTTGCGACAGACGCAAAGCAGGCCACCGAGTGCGGCTCGGAGGCCAAAGGGCGTCTACAGAAAACCCTCATTTCCAATGGCAGGCCACCGTTTAGCATAAACGATGACACCAGCCAATGGAAATGAGGGGCGGGGCTTAAAGCCCCCTTCTGAAATCTCCTTCATCACAAGAGTCTCGCAGAGCGTTGCTGTGCAACGCTACGCGAGACCTAAAAACTTTTGAACTAAGATTCTAATGTCTTAAGTCTATAAAGCTCGGAATAGGCACGAAAAGCTTACGTTGATGTTTAGAGACAATCATATTTGCTGAAGCAATCTTAAGAGTGTATAGAAGCACATTGTATCCAATCTGGACTACTGAAACGTTCAGACTCCTGGCCCAAAATATGTGCACAATTCAGGTTAAATGCTGGAAGAAGATTTTATATCAATAGGTTACTGTTAGGGAAAGACCAAAATCCTGTACAAGGTTAAGATAAAAAATAAGCACATAGTGACTGACTTATTAACAGCAGTGAACTTACCAGAGTCAAGCTCCACATTTAACGTAGAAGACACAAAATTAGACGGAAACAATCCTATTCCCCTTTGATTTTCTCCCTTCCACCAATTGCTGTCACTAAGGAGAGGAGAAATAAAAAAAAAATCTCTTATATAATAATGGCAGTCACGGTTCAATATTTAAATGATCAGCTGCTCTTAGTCAAAGGGCATTTACATAAAGAAGGTAGCCCCAAACGATTTGGCATCATGAAAAGCATTTTCAGGTTCAAACCAACAACTTATCAAGAGGTGAGTGATGAAAAGCAGATTTATTTAAATCTATTCAAACCATTACTAGGGTTAATATGTTGACAAAAACGTTTAATATATCAGATCCATGTTTTTACTTACTGATCAAATGCATCATATTTACGTTTTTTCTGCTCAGTTACTTGGTTTAAATTGAATTGTCTACAATTAGTGATGAGATTCAAACTTGTCTGCCTGTAACAATTGTTGAGGCACACCAAAATAATTATCAATTAAATGGTGATAATATCTGAATGATTCCCCCATTTCTAGGGCAGTTAACTTTTTCCCACCTTTTGGGGATTCGAAGATGCTGGGCAGGAATAAGTGTTAATATCTGTTCTACATGGGCAGCAGAACTATATTTAAAAAAAGTGGAAGTGAAGCAGAAAAGCATGTCAAACCAGTTTAGACTGGAATGGCCGATTGTGAGAAAGTGGCTCTGTATATACTGTTCCCTAATAGGTACAGGGTGTACAGAGTCCACAGTCCCCCAGAGGCTGATAGAGGTCAAAGTTAGGTATGACCTTACTCTCAAAAGTGGTAGCTTGGTCGAGCAGTAAGGCAGTACCAGAGGAGAGTGTAAAGCATTTATTGTACACACTCAGTCAGCAAATGGTTTCACACACTCAATAACTGAACTCTAGGCCAATGATTTGTATATATAAAATATATGCTTGTTTTATTTTTAGAACCACAAAGGGGGTAAAAATATACTTTCTCAGAATGAGAGGTTGAATATAAATACTTTTGTTTCAAGCAATAAATTTGTGTAAACAGTCACAGTTGGTTGCAATAACAATCCTATTTCCTAAACATAACAATGCATTGAGCTCAATGGTAAATTCAGGTTATTTGTAATAAATTACTTTTCAGATTACTTTTGGAATTCCAGGTCTGGATCCTAGAACCAGCCTGGGGTCAGTATTCAGAATCAAGTGATGAAAGTCGACTTAATAACTGTAATGATTTTTAAATAATATTTAGCTATTTCAAAAGTTAGCACTTAGAAAATATTTCACAGAAAACCTTCAATGGATCTCTATGGCAAGAAATTCAAATTGCAGGTAGAGTACTTTATCGTTACTTTAGTAATCCAGGACTGGGTGCCTAGACCCAGGACTGGGGTCCTTATCAAAAGCAGGTAAGTAATTTCGTTTGCAGAAATGGTACGATTTTAAAAGAATATTTCAAATTTGCAAAAGTAGACACTTAGAAGAAATTTCACAGAAAAGCAGACAATGGTTTCCTATGGGAGAAAAATGAGTTAGAAGTAAGTATAGTTGTGAACACTTTTCAGAGTCAGGGCTGGGCACCAAGATCCAGCACTGGGAGCTCACCTAGGAGCAGGTGAGTAAATTCGTTTTTGTCACTTGGCTGATTTTTGGTGAATTTTTGCAGTTTTGAAAAGTTCACACTTAGAAGATTTTTGAAGAAAAAGCCAGTCAATGTTACCCTATGAGGAAAATGAAGTTAGCGGTTTAAGGGTAAGTACTCGTCTGGTAGTGTTGAAATTCCGGGCATGGACTCAGGGGTCCCCCAGTGTCAGGTAGGTACAGTTGGTTCACCCTCAGCGGTTTCAGGACGGCCGGGTGCAGAGAGAGTTGGGCCCAATGTTATCCTATGAGGGATAGGGGGGCCTTGGTTGGTGGCTGCTGTCTGGCAAGCCACGCGGCTGTGGGAGCTGGGCTCCTGGTCACTTACTCAGGGCAAGTGGGGAAGTAGGTTAGTGTAGAGAGGGCACTGCCAGGGCCACTCGGGCGGCTGGGTGCAGGGTGCTTTTGAGCCTTAGGGCGCTCAATGGAAATCAATGGGAATGTTCCGGTTTGGAAAGAGGCTGCAGGCTCGGGGACGAGGATGTTTCAGGTGCCACCACCACTTCGAGAGGTAAGTTGGGTAGTTGTAGGTTAGGTGGGTACCCCGGGATTGGGCACAGGGGGTCGCAGGGCGCCGGGTGCAGGGGTGCCTTTTGACGTCGGGAATCTTACCCTCTGGTTGATCGCGGCTGGGGTGGCACTTGGTTCTGAGGCTGCAGGCTTCTTCCGGGATGTCGAGGGGGGTCCTTGGGTGCCGGACTCTGGGTCACAGTCGCCGTGGGGTCGTCCTCTGGGTCTTTGTCCACTCCGGCACTGGCCAGGCTTGGCTGGTGCAGAGTGTGTTGGGTCCGCGGTCCCGGGCTGGTGCCAGGGATAGCAAGTAGGTTTCTTGAGTAGAGCCTCTACTCATGGGAGTCCCAGGGGCTTAGAGCTAAAAGGTAGCCAGGTCCTCCGGGGTTGGTGAGGTTGCTGGCCACGTGGGATGCCGCGCTGGTGCAGGTTCGAGAGTCGACAGGCCGGTAGGGCTGGGGCCAAAGCAGTTGGTGTCTTCTTCTCTTTTTAGCAGCTGCAGGGCAGGTCTTTGTTCTTCTTGCTCTTCTTGTCGTTTTTCTATCTGGAATCTGAGGAAGGAAGGTTCAGGGGGCCCCTAAATACTAGATTTAGGGGCGTTACAGGTAGGTGAAGGCCAGGGACCAATGGGTCCTTGTCCTGGGGTGGGTACACCCCCTATCCTGCCTCTCTCCTGTGGGAGGGGGGCAGTAGCCTAATCCTGATAGGGTAGGGCCTCCCATCTTCAAGATGGCGAGAGCCCGGAGATGTGCTTCACCTCGCCTCCCCCACCTGAGGGGTGGGGTGGGCAGGCTGGCACATCCCCTGTCCTTATATGGGGTTTCCGGCCAAGCTTCCCGCCAGAGTGGGGGGTTGCAGTGGCCTGGGGAAACTCCAACTGGCGGCATGCCTTTGAAGCTTCCCTTTGCTCATCCTGGGGGAGGAGATTTCTCACCTCACCCAGGATGTGCATTGTTGCAGGCCCGGGAGAGCAGGGGCTCTCCCACCCAGGGGTCCAGCAACGTGTCTGCTGTGTGGCAGCCTGGGCAGCCTCAGAGCAGACGTGGATTGCAAGTTAGCTGTAAGGGGGCGTCTTCTAAGATGCCCTCTGGGGTGCTTAGTACATTAAATCCTACACTGGCATCAGTGTGGGTTCAATGTGCTGAGAAGTTTGATACCAAACTTCCCAGGCTTCAGTGTTGCCAATATGGTGCTGTGGAGCTCGTGTTTGACAAGCTCTCAGCACCATGTATTCTTAAATGACAGCACTGCACTTACAGTGCCCAGGAATGGACCCGGGTACTGTAGGGGCACAGGGCTCCTGCTCCTGTGCCCACACCATAGGCGTAATGCACCCAGCTAGAGGGGTGGCTGACATATGCCTTGGCAGTGTAGGTGATGGGCATGGTACATAGTGATGTGTGCCATGTCGACTCTTTGTTTTGTCCTGCACCCAGACACTCAGCCTGCAAGGGCAGTGTGTGTGTGTAAGGGTACAGGGCCTCTGAGGGTGGCACAATGAGTGCTGCAGCCCTCAGAGGCCTTCCCTGGTCACAAGGCCCTGGGTACCTAGGGTACCATTTACTAGGGGCTGACATGTGGCTAGGGTTTGCCAATTTGGAGTTTGTGTGGTTTAAGGAAGGAACATAGGCCCTGGGCACCTGATTGGCAGGAACCCAGGGTACACTCAATCGAAGTACATTCAGCAATTTAGCAAAAAGTGGGGGCATACCATGCAAGAAAGATGGCACTTTCTCACACCGATGAATTCTAAAAAACACGATTCATAGGAAATGGCAAATAACATCAAAGATCTTAGAGATTTGCAGCAGATTTAAACGTTCTAATAAAGAGGGAACTCCGAGCAAAGCAGATAAAGTGACACTTGTGAGAATGTAATTATGTCTATATGTGAACAGAGTGTAATTCAAATTTGAGTGGTCTTTCCAAGCCATCATGAAACCAGGAATTCTAAAATCCCAAGTTTGACCAGGTATCCAGATTAGAGCAAATGGGTATCCTTCAAAACCAGTGTCCCAGAATCTAAATAAGGGAAACTTTAAGAGCATCCTCTGGTCTACCAAACTCCTTCATATCTTCAAACTTTCAACAGGACAACCAGAAAGTAAATTGTGTTCTTCATACACAGATCACAACTAAAACTTAAAAATAAGGCTGCTTCTGTACAAGTAGGCGATTTCTGCTGCACACAGAAAATACTATACCAACCTTAGCATCTTTGCTAGAAACACTCAGAGAAATATTTCAGCTCTAAAAAGGTTCTCTGACCTTATTGGTCTTACCCCTCAAATCTCCCTCCTTCACGTACTAAACAACAATTTGATGAGTAGTTTATGGATAAGATCATCCTTATCCAAAACGACATTGTACAAATACCCTCAGCATGTCAATGCATGAGCTATGCCCTTTAGATTCTAACCCTAACCTCAGTAACCCACCTATGAATACTCATCCCTAAGGCTCTTTCAACCGGATTACCCCTGTACTTTGTGTCACTCTGTCACTAAAAGATATTCAGCTGGTAACAACAAAAACCAAATTAGAGGAGGAGCCTAGCGCGCAACCAAGATGGCCGCGTAGGTGCGAGGCTCCCGAGGACCTCCGCGACCTCCTGAATTAATCCTGGCGATATCCTGTCCTTGTTGAGGGGACTGTGTCGGGGAACCCGAGCTGAGGCGCCACCCGTTTTTCGGGCTCGAATTGGACCCCGGACACCGGTGGGAGCACCGATCGAAGGTTGCGGCCTTCTCCTCGCCGGCCCCCCGGATTGGAGTAGTGGGGCGATCCGGGGACAAAGTGAACAACAGCGGCGGGCAAGGCTGGGCGACTCGCGTACCCCGCACTTTCACTTTCGCTTTTGCGCCCTCCTTGCCCTCAGGCGAGGTAGGGGTGCGGTGGTGTGGTCTTGTCTAAATGCCCGGCTGGCCCGCCGGCTGTGGGTTGACCTGCGGTTCGGTGGTCGCCCCCGCCCCCCCCCCCCCGGAGCCCGTGAATTGGTATAGCGGCCCGTTCGAGGAGATTGGCACGACGGTGGGAGAGCAAGCATGTCCACCAAACAAGATGGCGACCGGGCGAAGGTGAAGACGACCCGCCGTGGCACGGCGCACCAAGCTAACAGTATGGACCGCTACACTCTCCAGAAGGGTTCTCCGGAGACATCGCGCACATCCCCGGCGGGCCCGACGGAGGCATCTGCTCAGCCTGTGGATCTGACCCTCCGGGACGTCATGGGCGCCATCGCAGAGATGAAGGCCTCGGTGGACCAGCGTTTCGACACCCTAGCGCAAAAAATAGACTCGGTCCTGGTGGATGTGAGCCTTGTGAGGGCAGACTTGTCCAAAACGAACGACCGGGTTGATTCCCTGGCCCACACCGCAACGAGCCTCACGACGGATGTGGTGGCCCTCCAAAAGGAGGTGCGCCGGCTTGGCCAGGCGAGCGCCCTGATGGACCGGCGACTGGAGGATTCCGAGGGTCGGGCCCGGAGGAATAATGTCCGTATTGTGGGGGTGCCGGAGGGACGAGAGGCGGAGGCGGCGGATCTTTTTGTGGAAGAATTGATCCTTACCCATCTCCAGCCCCGGGGGCTGAGTAAGCTTTTTGCGGTGGAGCGTGCTCACCGGGTCCCTGGGGGCAGACCTAAGACCGGTGCCCCGCCGCGGCCTCTCAGTGCCCGGATTTTTAACTTTCGGGACAGAGATGCTATCCTCCAGACCTCCAGGCAACAGGGACCGGTCAGGCTTGACAACATGGATGTGCATTTCTACCCAGACTTTACTCCGGCGGTTCAGAAGCAGAGACAGAGCTTTCTTGGTGTTAAACGTCGCCTACGGGACCTGAACCTCAAGTACTCAATGCTTTTTCCAGCTAAGCTGAGGGTGGAGGTGGATGGTCGCACGCACTTCTTTGACCGGCCCGAGGCGGCTGGGGACTGGTTGGACACTCTGCCTGGAGATCGGGGCCGGGGGGGCGGGGGGGGCGCGGCTGGCGGGGAGGGCCCGCCGGATCAGAATTGAGGGGTGACTGAATAGGCCTTGCTCTGGACGATGTTCCTTCCCCATTTATTGATTGCATACGTTCCCCTCCTATGGAGGTCGTGCGGGGTCTGTTGGGGGCTTCCCTCCTCCTCTGGGGGACTAGTTAGTTTTTAGCTATGGGGCGACAGGCACACTGCACTTTGGGGGGGCTGTCTGGGCTCATGCAGGGGTGCAGGGAGGGGGGAGTTCTGTTGGGATGGGGGGGTGGGGGGGGGTGTGTTGTTTGTTTGCACCGCAAGGCAAACCCGCTACTATATTGTTGTTTTTAAGATGCTCTGTGGGGGACGACCGATTGTCTCGACGTATGATGGGGGGTAGGGATTTGACTGTGTTGTCATGGAATGTTAACGGCCTGGGGGATAGGATTAAGCGTGGTGTGGTCCTGCAGTACTTGAAACGTCTTTCACCAGATGTTGTCTTCCTGCAGGAGACACACCTTATAGGTAACTCCTTTCAGGCAATGAATCGGCGGGGCTATCGTTTGGCGGCCCATTCTGGCTTCACTTCGGGCTCGCGGGGGGTGGGTATTATGATCAAGAACTCGCTCCCGTTGGAGATCGATGAGGTGCGCCATGATGAGAGGGGACGCTACACTGTCCTGGTGGGAAGAATGGAGGGTAGAGTGTTTATTTTGATATCAGTGTACGTCCCGCCTGGGTTACAAGCCACCACATTTGCGGACCTGGGGCACCTCCTCCTGGACCTTCCGAGTGGCCTGCTGGTGGTTGGAGGGGACTTTAATGCGGTAGCTTCTGGGTCTATGGATCGCCATCCCCCCAGGGACCTCCCCCGGGCACAGGCGTGGCTGCCCGGCCTTTTAGACACGTTGGGCCTGGTGGATTGCTGGCGACTAAAGCATCCCGCACAGCGGCAATACACCTTCCACTCGGGTGCCCATGGTAGCCTCTCGCGGCTTGATTACATCCTTGTCCCGGCGGCCCATGCAGGGAGGGTGGGGGAGGTGCGCCATCTGGCGCGGGGTATCTCAGACCACTCCCCATTGCTGTTACATTTCGATGTCTTCCCGAGGGGGGATGGCAGGGTGGCTCCAATCAATGCATGGTATTTGCGCGACCCCACCATTCGTGCCGATTTGATCAAATCCTTACAGCGTTATTTCGACGAGAATGTGGGGTCGGTCCCTTCGGCCGTCTCCCTGTGGGAGGCTTTTAAGGTAGTTCTTAGAGGGGAGGCCCTCTCCTTTATTTCCCATGCCCGGCGGCGCGAGCGGGAGGAGGTGACCAGGGTAGAGGCCGAGATTGCAGAACTGGAGGGTGACCTGGGGAGCGGGGTAACAGACGCCAAGCTGCATGTTCTACACCTAAAGCAGGCGGCCTATCGGGCCCTCGTCACGGAGGCAGCCAGGGGCCTCAGTCGAGAGCAGCAGGGGCGATTGTATGATGTGGGTGATAAGGCTGGCAAATTGATTGCGTGGTTGGACAAGAGGGAGAGAGCGAGTCGCGTGGTTCCTTTGATTGAGAGTGCGGATGGTGCGTGTGTCACCGAGCCGGAAGCCATTGTCTCCTGCTTTGCGGATTATTTCCGCGAAGTCTACTCCCCGGTTTCCCCCTGCTCGGAGGAAGACTCCCATGCCCTGCTTCGGGACATCGCACTGCCCTCCCTTACGGTGGAGGACAGGGATTCGCTGGACGCTCCTCCCACCTCGGACGAAATTGCCTTGGCTATTCGCTCGGTTGCATCCGGCAAGGCCATGGGCCCCAATGGTATCCCCATCGAACTATACAAGCTACGCCCGGATGTGTTGGCGCCCCACCTGCGCGCGATGTTCCTGGCGGCACACTCGCAGGGTTCCCTCCCGCCGGACCAGCGTCTGGCTACAATCGTGGTGATCCACAAGGAGGGGAAGCCCCGTGAACGGGTCGCATCCTATAGGCCGATCTCGCTCTTGAACGCGGAGCCCAAAATCCTCACCAAGGTGTTGGCCAACCGGTTGGTTGGCGTGGTGGGAGACTTGGTCCACCAAGACCAATCTGGCTTTATACCACACCGCAACACGGCGCTCAATCTACGGCGCTTGCACGGTGTGCTCGCGCGTGTCCCATTTGTGCGGGAGCCGGCCATCTTGGCGTCCTTGGACGCCACCATGGCGTTTGACACGCTTGAGTGGCCATATATCTGGGCGATGCTGGCGAAATTTGGATTTGGACCGGGCTTTATTAGCTGGGTCAAATTGTTGTACTCGGGCCCCTTGGCGCAGGTGGTGGTGAATGGGCGAGTCTCGGCCCCATTCGCGCTGGGGCGGGGCACGCGACAGGGTTGCCCCTTGTCACCTCTCCTGTTTGCACTGGCCCTGGAGCCCCTGGCGGAGTGGCTGCGGTGGCACCCTTCCATCCGTGGTCTCCGCTGGACCCCCGAGCATGAGGACCGTGTGTCCCTCTATGCTGATGATATCCTCCTGTATCTCGCCTCCCCGCGTAAATCACTGATCGTCCTGGTTGATGTTTTGCGCTCATTCGTTCGCAACTCAGGCCTTGTCATCAACTGGGCGAAATCCTGTGTATATGTGCTTTCCGGGGAGGCTCCGGTCCTACCACGGGACTGTCCGATCCAGATTGCCTCCCAGGGGTTTCGGTACCTGGGGATATATATCACTCTTGACCCGGAGGCCCGCTATGAGCGGAATTTGCTGCCCCCTCTCCAGCGCTTGAAGGAGGACGTGGTGCGCTGGCGGCGTTTGCCGCTTTCGCCGCTCGGCCGAGCGGCCTTGTTCAAAATGATGTCCTTGCCGCGCTTCCTTTACGCCCTCCAGAATACTATGGACTTGGTTCCGGCACGCTACTTCCGTGAGGTGGAGGGCCTCCAGCGGCGCCTGTTCTGGGACGGGAGGCCGCGCATTGCTCTGGCTAAATTGACGCTCCCGTGGTACGATGGGGGGGGTCGCCCTCCCGGACATTAAACGGTATTACTGGGCCACCCAACTGGCTGCAATTAATCATGGCCTTTACGGGCCCGCCTTGAACCCGGCGTTTGAGATGGACAAGATGCTCCTGCCCGGTGGCGACTACAATCGAGCGCTTTACTCTGCCGCGCCCGACCCCCGTCTGACGGGACCGACGCGTGTCATGGTGCGTGTCTGGCACGCGGCTAATGCAGCTATGGGGTGGAAGGACCGTTTGACCCGGGCGTCACCGCTATATGCGTCTGAGAGGTTGGGCTCCCTGTGGACATCGAAGGGCTTTGAGAAGTGGGACACGATCGGAATCAGCACTGTGGGAGATCTCTGGACGAGGGGGGGATTCAAGACTTTTGCGACGCTGCAGACGGAGTTTCAGCTGCAGGGCAGTGAGTACTTTCGGTACCTACAAGTCCGCCATGCGCTGGGCTCCGTCTTCCCGGATGTCGCGTCCATTCCGGAGTCTTCCCCCCTGGAGGACAGAGTGCTGGATGGCCATGTCCCAGACAGCACGATCTCCCTCATATATAAAAAACTGATCAACGACAGATCGTGCCTGCTGACTAGTCTCCGCGAGGCCTGGGTTGCCGACGGGCTAGAGCTGGACGACGAGGATTGGATTTCCGCGGTGGCCTCTCCAAAAGAAGTGGCCATCCCGGCTCGCCTTCGTTTCGTCCAGCTTAAGATCCTTCACCGGGTTTACGTGACGGGGCCAAGGCTTCTACGTATGGGCTTTGCTGGTGACGGAATGTGTAAGCGTGGCTGTGGCGCGTTGGCAACTTTCATGCATATACTGTGGGAGTGCCCAAAGGTGGAGCGATTCTGGCGTGGTGTGCATGAGGTCCTGCGTGTGGTTACGCGTGTCGCGCTGTTGCCTGAAGCGAGGAGATGCTTGCTGAATGTGTGGGAACCAAATGACTATTCGGTCCCGCAGACGCGGTGGGTGACTCTGGGATACATGATAGCTAAGCGTGACATTGCTCAATTGTGGGGATCCCAGAGGCCCCCTGCGGTGTTGGCCTGGAAAGAACATATGGATTGGTGTATGTTTCGTGAAAAGGTGGTGTATGTGGCGAGGGGTAAGCCTGGGGCATGGGTGAAAATCTGGGGCCCCTGGAACGCCTACCGCGGGGGTATTTGTGAGCCGCCACAGCTACCGGCTGCCTCGCCTGCTCCGTCTCCCTAGAGGGCCCCCCTCCCTCGGCCTTGGGCACGCGGTCCCCCAGTCCCTGATCTATTCCCATTCCCCTCTCCAGAGTTCTGCTGCTGGTTGGGATCCCCCACTTATGGAGCACGTGCTGTCACTTTGGATCGCGGGTTGCCTTGCGGGTGTGGTTTTTTGTGTTGTTTTGTTTTGATAAAAGGGAACCGTACTGTGGGCATGGAGCTATGCGGCCTGCAACATTGATTTCTCCTGTTTTGCTAATCTGCACTGCCAAGAGACTCTTACTGTATGTATGCAATATGCTTTTGTCACTCTAGCGGCCGGCCGAGTGGTTGTAGGCCCATACCTGTAACTTTTTCAAACTGCAATAAACGGTTTCAAAAAAAAAAAAAAAAAAACAAATTAGACTCACTGGCAGAGACCGTAAGATTTTTCATCTCAAAAGACTTAAATGTCTAAGGTCGAGCAGGACATAATCCCAAAGTGTGATATGCAGAACTGAACTGTGCCGGAGGACATGATTTTGAAATGGTTTGACAGCTGTCATGAAATAAAGTGGGTCCATTGCAGACAAACATAAGGAAGTAGGGCTGGGAGGAAAATGACATTATCCCAACTTAGTCCCTTTCCGAATAGCAGTGGACATAACTTAAGTAAATTGTAGTTTAGACATTTAACAGGTTAGAAGCATCCCCAACAATTTTGGAAAGAAGGGAAGCACGTTGAAAGTTTACTGTTTACCATTACGCAATATTAAATTGCCACTATATGCTGCGCAATAATTTAAACAACAATGAGCATTTATGCAAGATCTAAAACTGTATAGCTATTAATACAATATAGGCACAATTGGTTTACAGATGAATGGCTTAACGTGATTTCAATCTGCTTATTCGGAAAATACAACACTCAAGTAGATGACCCTGTCTCTTTTCTTTGACTAATGCACTCTAACTTATTTGAAAGAATAAGTAAAATTTTGAAAAGTACACAACATACCTGTCATCTAGAACAATAATTATTTCTCCACTCTTAAATGTAAGTTCGTTGTCCTCAACTGCTTCAAAATCATACAATGCACGGACTTTCCTTGGTACCTTCTGACTATCATGCTGTGAATCTACGGTTGGGTACAAGGGTTTAATTTCTGCTGGTTGTTGTTTCTGTTCTTGCAAGGACAGCTCAATTGCTGCGATAAAAAAAAAAAGCAGTGGTTAAAGATATGTTTTCATATGCAAGGCATTTAAAAAAAGATTCCACATACTAGTTGCTGGCACTTCAAAAGAACAAGTTATGAAACTGTAACAACGACATTTTAATGTATGATGCAGACAAATATATATATGTATGCACATCTAGTCACTGAGGAAAAAACAAAAGGTTAAAGTGACATTGTAGTTAGGTGAAATGTTCAGTGACAATGTAACATTTTAAACTCAAAAAACCCTGAAATTCACCTGTTATAGTTATATCTAGTTACTATAGCTCGTGCCGAAGGTATTTATAACTCATTGTAGCAAAGTAGGTTCTACTCCTATGGTTGCCCCCACTTTTAGCTTGATATGATGTTGGTTTTGACTAATCTGACTGGGATCATGCTAATCAGGACCCCAGTCTATCTGCTTTCTCCCTAAATTGTTGTGTTCAGTATTAGGTGCATCTCATATTGAATACTGGAATACCCTTATAAGTCCCTAGTATATGGCACTCAGGTACCCCAGAGGTCTCCCATGGGCTGAAACATGCATTATGCCACCCATGAGAGACTATTCAAACATGGAACTACAGGCATGCCATTGCAGCCTGTGTAGGTTGGTGCTTACACCACTTACTAAAGATATAGGTTTACTATATCTTGGGTCACTGCACTTAAAGCCTATAAGTCACCCCTATAGCAGGCCTTTGCAATCCTGAAGGCAATATGCTTGGTTCTAAGTGAAAGGGTGGCCCTGCATGAGCAGGACACCCTGAAGCCTACGGAGTCCATTCTCCCGGGTTGTCAGTGAAGCAGCCATATACCATATGGAGGGGCATCGCGTAAGTACGCGTTGCCCATCTTGAAAACGACTGCAACGATTCCAAGCACTGGAAGAGCCCTCCGCTTGGCTCTCCCTGTCCCCGGTACGAGCACAAAATGGTTGCTGCCGACCAGAGACAAATTTCTGCCCTCTTGCAGGATTTAGTGTATTGGGACCAAGTGGGTGTGCTTGCCAGTGCCAGAAAGCCTGCATGAGGGGCACATTTAGTTTCCCTGTGCATAGTCCAGTTCAAAACTGTTCTGGGAGCCGTTGGATCCCGCTCTGGCCCGAAACTGGACAAAGGACATGGGACTAACCTCCCCACATCCAGACCACCCCCTGAAAGGGTCCCCTGAATCTTCCCAACCCTTTCCTTAGGGTACTTAAGGGCTTACCTGGGTGTAGGTCCCTAGAGTCGTCATGGGATAAGATTCGGATCAGACACCACTGCACTTCTACCATCTGGGCACTCTGGACTTCGCTGGACTTCATTTGGGCCTCACTCCGTCTCCCTTCCAGTCTTCTGCATCGTCTGTGCATCATACAGGATCCATCCAGGACCTGTGAAGCATCAAAGTCGCTTGAAGAAATCTCCCTTGGAGAGAAGGAGTCACTCCCCTGCATTCGCAGGTATCGCAACTAAGCGGACCAGTCAGCAGATCCTGAGCTCCTCCAGACTCCAAGGGCTCTGCAACACAGGTGGTGGTTTTCCACAGTTCCCGAGGCCTGCCCTGCCCTCTTACTAAGTTTGAGGCCATTATCCCTCATGGGGTTGCAATAACCGAACCCCTGTGCACTGCGTCCAACTTGCAGCTGCAAAGGCTTGTTGGTTTCCTTCACAGAAGATCTTCAGGCTCTAAGTAGCCCCAACCTCGTGCACCTCCTGTGACCAAAATCCTCAGCCACACCACATCGTGTGCATCGTGGCCTGCATCTTTTGGTGAGCTGCTTGATGTCCTCTCGCGACTCCAGTTGCTCCAGCCTCTGGGTGTATTTAAGGGTCACACTTGTTTCTTTTGGGCTCCCCTGATTGTTCGGGTCTGCCCGGACTTCCCTGCCTTTGGTGAGTCCCCTGGACCTTGCTGGTCCCAACGTTGCTCCTTCTTTGATTCCTGCGTGGCTTGCCTTTGCCACGGCTTGTTGGTGCTCCCGCCAGACACCGACCCCTTTGTGGGACAGCTCGTGCACGGCTCCGGGTCTTCCTCAGCGTCGCCTGGTCCTCACAGTTGCAGAGTCAAGGTCCTCGTCATCCATCCTGCAACACCCGACATCGGAGGGCATTCGTCTTCCAAGTCTCCTGGCCACCCCTGAGAGACAGACTTTATCCCCTTGCAGGTACCTCATTGAGAATCCATCCTCAGATTCCACCGGACACTACTTACTTCCTCCACAGCAGCATTTCCCCTTAAGTTCTCCATTGGGTTCGACGGCGGTTTCCAACACCACTTCACACTTTGGCACCCGGCCTCCCCGGTGTAGGTAACACGGGTACTAGGGTATCCATGGGTGGGGTGGCTCTCTAACCTTCTGTCTTCCACAGGGATTCTTCAGGGTCAGCTGGGAAGGGTCCCTAATCTTTAAAAAATCCAACTGTGACTTGCACATGGACTTGTACGGAGCACGTGGTCGTGTTCCCACCCTGCGCACAATCTCCCTTGGGTCCCTATCTACTTGCCTTGGTTGGTTCTGTGGGTCCCCAGCAATTCTACATCCTCTCAACATCGTCCTGACTCGAGTCGTAGTTCTTATACCACTTTCTATATATATTTACACAAAAAACACAAGGGTTAGGTGACTATGTCACTGATAAAATTAATGTTTTGAACTTTAAAAAAAAATAAGAATTAACAGTTATAGTCAGCAGAGTTAACTATAACTTTCACCCTCACCATGCCCTGGTCATGACCTCACATATTACATTAGTCATGAAATGTTCTTTGACATCAATTATGACATCTCAAACATGGGAGGAGGGCATGTAGCCTCCACCCGAGCCTTATTAGGACCCAGTGACCCCATCTCCCGGAGGTGTTACTTTTTTTTTTTTTTTTTTTTTTTAAGTGTAGGGTGCTCCCCTTCTTTGGTGAATTTTAGCCCCCCGGGGTGGGCTACCCGGAGCGTATCACAGCTCAGGGAAGTTGGCTTTGCAGCCCCCTCCCCTTTTTTAGAGGATTCCTGCTCCGGGGCTGGGCTTCCTGGGGCCTATAATGGCCCAATCACCCAGAGCCGTAACAAAAAATTTAAAAAGGGAGGGGACCTCGTGCCCCAATTAGAAGTGGCACCGGGGGTACGCTCCCCCGGGCCTATAATTGTTCAGGGGTGTCCTCAAGCCCCCTACCTCAATCTGAATCAGTCCCAGGCTCCATTTCAATGGGAGTCCTGTGTGACTGTGATAAAAACTGCAGGATTTTGGGGGGGATTTTGGCCCCAGAGGGGTCCTTTTTGGTCCCCCGCCCCCACTCCCATGGGAGCTGGGGAGGGGGGGCAGGGCAGGGTTTCCCTGCCCTGCCTTTTACATTTTTTTGAATTTACTACTTCAGGACAGGGGACTAGTTACCAGAGTACTGTAATGGCTGCCCATTTTTAGGTCTCGCCTGACCCAGCGCACGCGCCGGTCTGGCGAGATTTCTCGAGAGGGCTCCAAAAAGTGCTAACAGGCCAGCCTGGAACTACAGTGCATGTGCGCGCACCGCGCTTTACCGCGATTACTTTCACTTTTGCCGCTTTGATGTTTGATCGTGATCACTTTCACTTGCATAGCCGATAGGTCTCGCTTTTGGGACCTTACAAGTATTTAGTTATGCAACTGCTGTATGCCTAAACACTTATAAGGTCCCAAAGGCGAGACCTATTGGCTATGCCAATGCTTGTTAGGATGTTGCTGACAGCTAATTCGCAGAAGCGAGCACTCTGGAGTCGGACTCATGCAGGATCAAATTAGCCCAAGTGAAAAAAAGCACGCTCAGCCATTCAGAATGCTCCATTTTTAAATTGGCTCTCTCAAACCTCTCGCACACCCAACTGTCCAGATATACAAATATCTTTTACCCTTAAACTGTTAAACAAAAAAAAACTACTGAACCGATTTACACTAAATCACAATCAGGGGGACCAAGATCCAGCTTCCTGCCATATTTGGTGTAATTCCGTTCATACATATATATATTTGTATACACACACATATATATATATATATATTCAGTGAAAAAACCATAGGTTTCACACATGTTATAGTTAGCTGGACATTTTACTCGTAAAAAACCAATGAAATTCCCCCGTTATAGTTAGTTCAGCTAACTATAACTCGCGCGCCCGCAATGAACTGCTGATGACGTCACATATTACATCACTCATGACATGGTCAGTGACATCACTCATGACATCACTGATGACATCTCAAATGACATCACTGATGACCTCACTGATGACATCATCCAGTGAATGTGTGTTTTTCTGAAAATTAAATATGTTTTATATATGTATATCTCAAGGTTGATGGAAGAATAAATGGGTATATTACTGTCTAAATGGATGATTTCTTTTTGAAAAATTGATTATGTAACTGACTGATTAAGTGTATCATAGTGAATACATGGCTTAGTGAGTAATGTTTAAATATATAAATATCTGTATCATTTTTTCACTTTGTGTATAAGTGGCTGCATGGGTTGGTGAGTAGCTACATGGGTGTCTATATAGGTTATTAGTTGGTTTTTTGAGTATCAGTCTGAGTGTCTGCATGGTTCGGTGGGGGGTATGACGTAGTGCATAGGTGCATGAATGAGTGACTCACTGTTTGTATGTGTTGAACAGAGCATGTGTGCAGGACTGCATGGGTGGATGAGTGTATGTATGGGTGTGTTAGTGAGTGAATGACTGTCTCAATAGTGTCTTTATGAGTAACTACATATGTTTAAAACTAGTATATGTGACTATTGGTTTATATATGTGAGTATATGTGAGAGTGAGAGATTGAAAGAGTTCCTGTATGAATAAGTATGTATTTCCATAAGTGATTGTTTAAAAGACTAAGTATGTGTAAGTTTCCGTAGAAGTAAGTGTGGTGGTGTGTGTATAACTGTATATGCAAGTAAATGTATGTTTGATTCTTTATTAGCATGAGTGACTATGTGTGTGAGTAGCTCTATGGATGAGTGGCATTATGTAACAGGATGTATAGGTGTATGAGTACAAATGAAAAGTGAGTACATGTATGAGTGACTGTAGAGGACTGTTGGTGAATGAGTGGATGTGTATGTGGATCTTAGAATTACTGAAGAGGTTGTTGTAACTGTTATTGGTATGTCCATTGTTTTGTAAATTTTAGTCTCTATTTTTGAATGTGTGTATCAAAGGTTTTATTAGGGGAAGAGGAGGTCTGCCACTCTATCACAAGGATGATGTCATCAGTGAGGTCATCAGTGATGTCATTTGAGATGTCATCAGTGATGTCATGAGTGATGTCACTGACCATGTCATGAGTGATGTAATATGTGACGTCATCAGCAGTTCATTGCGGGCGCGCGAGTTATAGTTAGCTGAACTAACTATAACGGGGGAATTTCATTGGTTTTTTACGAGTAAAATGTCCAGCTAACTATAACATGTGTGAAACCTATGGTTTTTTCACTGAATTTCTAAGGTTTTTTAAATGCTAATTCCTAACTATAACGTGTGTGAAACCCATGGTTTTTTCAGTGAATTTGCAAGGTTTTTTAAATGCTAATTCCTAACTATAATGTGTGTGAAACCCATGGTTTTTTCAGTGAATTTGCAAGGTTTTTTAAATGCTAATTTTTTTTTTCTTCTATTTTTTCTAACATATTTTTATTTTAATTTTCTTACCTTTTATAAAGACTATGATTAAATTTTTAAAATTCTTAAATATGTTTTTTTTAATATATTTTTTAAAATAAACATGTAAAATTTATTTGCAGTACTTTTTTTCTAATTTTTTTTTAATTTTTTTAGTATGAGTACCGTAAGCTCACGGTAAGCGTACGGTTTACGCAACGTCCGTAATTTTCCTACGCTGCTTGCGTATAGTTACGCAATTTGCGTAGCCGCGCGTACTCCGCGTGGGACGCGTACGCGTGTACGCTACACGCGCACGTTACGCGGAAGTGCCGGGAGTCACTGTTATGCGCATGCGCGCAAGCGCGTGTCTTTTTTACGCGCATGCGCACTTTTGCCGTAAGCGTACCGTAAGCGTACCGTAAGCGTACGGTAGGTCATGTGATCATGAAACACAACTTTTGATTGGTTGAAACTACTTTCAGTTCTAGAACTCTCCTACACCACACCCATTCCCCTCATTTCTGCTTGTGATCCCTTGGGAGAAGGAGCTGGTTTGTCTTTGGGATACGATGGCAGAACAGCAGAGCTCTTCTGAGAGTGAGGCTAGCACTAGCAGCACTGTCTTGAGGCAGAGATCGAGGAAACAAAAGCCCTCTTATGTATGGGATTATTTTACTTTTCCTGAAGGCCAGCAAAAGGTAAATGCACCCTTAGTGACTTGTAAGCTGTGTAAGCGTGTACTTTCTAGAGGTAATCCTAACAGGAAGTATTCCTTTGGGAATCACACCATGAAGAGACACCTCCAGGATGTACACAGAAGGACACATGGTCATCTTTTTGGAGGTAACTCTTCAGAAAGACAAGCCAGTACATCCACAGCAGCTCAGCCTGAACCATCATCTGCAGGGCTGACTCCTTCTTCTGCAGGTCAGGTGAGCCCTTCATCTGTGGGGGGAGAATCTCCTTTTGCTGGCCCTCTGGAAATCAACCCTCGATTTCGGAAGGTTGATATTCGATGCACATTTTGTCAAGATCTAATTTGCTATAGGGAGACCAGTGTTTCCCTAGTGAACAACAAAATAGATCAACACATTTGTCGCTTTGAATAATTTTCCCATGCTTCCTTTCCTCTGTCCCTGCATGAACACAACGGTTCTTTTAAGAGCCAACCTTATCTTTCATCTTTTTTTTACATATGTTTTTAAAAACTTTTTTTTATTTTTTTTTTACCGTACGCGTACGGTGCGCGTACTTTTTTTTTTTTTTTTTAAAAAAACACTAAAAATCAATAAACACATTACAAGGTCCTTGAGAGACTACAATTATTATTATTGACTTACCATACTCACTGAAAAAATATTTATTCATTTGTTTTTTTTAAAAATAGTTTTAAAAATGTTTGTAGTTTTCGAAAATTTTCTATATCTATCTGGAAAAAAAGAAAAAACTATTAATATTTTTAAAACATTTTATAATACAGTACACATATTTACATTTTTTTCCATAAAATATTTTTGCCTTATTTTTGCTGTTTTCAGAATATATTGCATTTCACTATAAATTGTGAAAGCAATTGCATTCATCATTTTACAGCGGGCAAAAAAAAATAACAATCACAAAGATTGTATTAAAAAAGCCCTGATTCTTTTTTTACTTAAACTTAACATTATAGAAATGCATAATATTGTAAAAAAATATCATCTAATACCAATACTTATTTCTTTAAAATACCGTCTGATATGTTTGTTTCAGAAGTATAATCACAATATTATATCTCAAATAACTCCAAAATACATCTGATTCCATTTCCTTTAGACCAAATAGTAATTTTAAAATTCTTTTTTGATTAAATTTCCAATGGTAATCCAATAAAATTCTAAAGTTTTATTTGTACAGATCTCACCGATTCTCTGTAACAATTCCTTTATTGTATTTAAATATATTACTACATTTCTTTTCACAATAGTCACAAAACGAAATTTCTATGCCAATTTGAATGCACACTAACTGCTCTTTTTTTTGGGCAAGTGAAAATCACTTTTACAAACTGTCACATTATGAAACCACTTTTCAGATTTTTTAAAAAGCCCATGTCCAGACTGCTACACTACAGCAAGGGCAACCAGCCTTAGTGATGCTGAATGTATTTGCATTACAGACTGAAACCTGAAAACCCCACTCGCTTGTAAATACTGTGCATGACTATACATGGCAAGCACATGGGTGTGTGCTAAGACTCTGCTTCTTCCCCCAAAAATTCGCTCCCCCTTTCCATCTAATGCAACTGTGAAATCACCAGAGCAAGACGCAATAAATCTCTGCCTAGAATTCCTCTCTGCACACAGAGTCATGTTTTCACATTAGTCCCAAAACGAAATTTCTTTGCCAATTTGAAAGCACACTTACTGCTCTTTTTTTTTCGGGGCAAGTGAAAATCACTTTTACAGACTGACACATTATGAAACCACCATGTGTAACTACAACAAAAACAATTTCCATTTCTATTATTCATTTCTTAAGTTACCACATACATCCCCTCTCAAACTGTAAACTCACCTTTAAAATTAGTTAGTTGTGAAAGAAATGTGACACTCAAACAGCAGATTATCAGAGCCAGGATCTCTGTTGTGTTCACCTCTCTCCTCTCAGCAGAACCAGATAATGGCAAACTTTCCCTCTATTTTTCCACACATATACTTGTAAGTTTCAAATCTCAGTGCTTCCCCCTTTTTTTCAAATGTAATCACACATTTCTATTGGTTGAAAACCAACCCTTTTCCAAAAGTACCCTTCCCCCAACTTGACTTCTGCCTAGTACCCTTCCCCCAACTTGACTTCTGCCTGCTACCATAGCAACAGCTCATGGAACACTGCTGTGTTGAGTTAGGTCAGAAGTTCGCCAAACAATGTTTCAATTCCACAGAGCAAGAGTGCTTGACTTTTCAAACCTAACAGCAAATCCATAGTACTGTTCTTTGGTTACACATTTTTTTTACCAATACAAAACATGCTTCTATTAATTTACACATACAGCCTAGTTTTTATTCTAGAATGGTATGAAACAGCCAATCAGTTGTTTTTGTTTTGTAAAAAATATGTATGCCTCCATTTCCAAACTGTCTTTCTTTTCATATTGCCTTTCTATTGAAAGACACCTCCTGAGTGCATCCAGATCTCCTTTGAAGATGTTCACAGTGTGGATTGTAGGACACAGCTATGTCTTCTGGAGTGAAAAGTTTGCAGAGAAAACAGGTATGGTGAGAGACCTTGCTTTGCCAAATGTAGACATTAAATGGATTGGTCAGAGAGGGTTAAAGTGGCACCAATTGATGCCATTGGTGAAATCCTTCATTCAAATCCAACACCCTGACCTCATAATAGTGCACTGTGGTGGCAATGACCTAGGCACTTTGACTGGGGTAGGTCTGGAAATGCTTATGAAGGACACCTTTGCACAACTGTTTACACTTTTCCCTAAAACTGCCTTTGTGTTTTCCAACATATGCCAAAGGCAAAAATGGAACTGGTCCAATCATTCTGTTTCTGCTTTCCTCCGTGACTATGGTATGGGTACCATTTACCACAACAACTTGCGTTATGACATGCAAGACATTTATAGAGGAGATGGTGTGCACTTCAATGATGAAGGGAACAGAGTCTTCCTCTTGAACCTTAGACTCTGCATCGGTACTTACTTGTAGGTACCACTTAAAAAATGACTTCATAAACACAACAGCTCTTTTTAGAGCTCCCTAATATCTAAACTCTTAAATCTGCTTTTCATTTATTTTTTTTTATTTTTTTTTACCGTACGCTTACCGTAAGCTTACCGTACGCGTACCCCGTGATTTTTTTTTTAAATCAATAAATGTTTTTTTTGTACTTTTCTGTCCTTCTTTGACCCCCTTACAAATGTTAGGGGGTCTGTAACTCTCCTCATTGCCCCCTTTCCTTGTTTTCACTCTTTTTTTTTCCAGAGTGAAATACACAAAATGGCGGCCGCCGCTTCCTGGTTTCGACCGATTCGAATGTTTAATAAGATCTAAGAACCAATCAGAATCGCGCTCGCGCACGCCACCGTACGCTTACTGTAAGCGTACGGTAAGCGTACCGTAAGCGGGCTCAGATATATATATTGATTTAAAGGCTATTTTCTCAGAATCTACTGAACAGATTTACACCAAACCTACAAAAGGCACTTCCTTGACCTAGGGACTACCTCTCTGCCAAATTTTGAGTAATTCTGTTCAGCCGTTCGGGCTGTAGCTCGTTCTAAAGGTCCTATGGAAAAATGCATGGGAAAAACGCGTTTTGGGACCCCCCTTTTATCTCAGCCCCCGCTTGACGGATCCCCCCGAGACTTTCAGGGTAGGAGCGGAGCGTAGCGCCCCACCTATTTTGAAAAATTCGCGAGGATTCGTCAACCGGCGCCAAAGTTATTCAAAATAGAATGTTGCGGATTTCCTATGGAAACGTGGTCCTAACTATAACTACCTACTGGCGACCGCCAGTAGGTAATATATATATATATATACATACATATATATATATATACACACACATATATACATACATATACATATACACATATACATACACATATACATATACACATATACATACACATATACACATATACATATACACATACACATACACATACACATATATATACACATATACACACATATATATATATATATACATACATACATATATATATATACATATATTACCTACTGGCGGTCGCCAGTAGGTAGTTATAGTTAGGACCCTCTTTCCATAGGAAAACCGTAACATTCTATTTGGAATAACTTTGGCGCAGGTCGACGAATCCTCGCGAAATTTTCAAAACTAATGGGGCGCTACGCTCCGCTCCTACCCTGAAAGTCTCGGGGGGGATTCGTCAAGCGGGGGCTGAGATAAAAGGGGGGGTCCCAAAACGCGTTTTTCCCATGCATTTTTCCATAGGACCTTTAGTCCGAGCTACAGCCCGAACGGCTGAACTGAATTACTTGAAATTTGGCAGAGAGGTAGTCCTCAGGTCAAGGAAGTGCCTCTTGTAGGTTTGGTGTAAATCTGTTCAGTAGATTCTGAGAAAATAGCCTTTAAATCAATATATATATCTGTGGCAGCTTACGGTGCGCTTACGGTGCGCTTACCGTACGCGTACGGTGGCGTGCGCGAGCGCGATTCTGATTGGCCCTTAGATCTTAGTAAACATTCGAATCGGTCGAAACCAGGAAGCGGCGGCCGCCATTTTCTCTCTCGCACTCTGACAGGGGGTTGAAAAACAAAGTGCAAATCATGTAAAGGGGCTGTTTACACAGCTCCCAAGCACCTAGCCATGTCGAGGGAGTCCCCAACGATCCCCCAAGTGAAAAAAGGCAATTTTAATTTTTTCGAAAAATTCGCCGATTACGCTTACCGTACGCGTACGGTAAGAAATAATAAAAAATACAAAAATATCCTCACTCTCCCCACCCCGTGTACTAAAGGCGCCCGAAGAGCACCTTTTGTGCATGGCTCATCAGAGATAAAAAAAACATATATTTTACCTGTCACAACGATGCTCATCATATGACCTCCATGTGCGCACGGTGCGCGAAGCGCATCGTGCGTTCATGGCCCATCTAGCGTAACGTGGGCACGCGGTGCGCGAAGCGCACCGCGTGCTCACTGTGCGCGCACGGTGCGCGAAGCGCACTGTGCGCGCACGGAACGAACTGCGTTAAGTGGGCGCGCACGCCACAAATGGCGTAAAGTAACTTAGCATTTAAAAAACCGTACAAATTCAATGAAAAAACCATAGGTTTCACACATGTTATAGTTAGGAATTAGCATTTAAAAAACCTTGCAAATTCACTGAAAAAACCATAGGTTTCACACACGTTATAGTTAAGAATTAGCATTTAAAAAACCTTGCAAATTCACTGAAAAAACCATAGGTTTCACACATGTTATAGTTAGCTGGACATTTTACTGATAAAAAACCAATGAAATTCCCCCGTTATAGTTACTGTAGGCAACTATAACTCACGCGACCGTAATCCTCTGCTGATGACATATGTGTCTTTATGAAAAAAAAATATTTGTCATATATGTATAGCTAAAATTTAATGGAAGAAGACATGGGCAAATAAGTGTCTAAATACAGTATTAGCATCAGCAGAGGATTACGGTCGCGTGAGTTATAGTTGCCTACAGTAACTATAACGGGGGAATTTCATTGGTTTTTTATCAGTAAAATGTCCAGCTAACTATAACATGTGTGAAACCTATGGTTTTTTCAGTGAATATACATACATATATATACATACACATATATATATACACATATACACACATATATACACATATACATACACATATACATATACATATACATATATATATTCACTGAAAAAACCATAGGTTTCACACATGTTATAGTTAGCGGAAATTTTACTGATAAAAAACCAATGAAATTCCCCCGTTATAGTTAGTGCAGGCAACTATAACTCACGCGACCGCAATCCTCTGCTGATGCTAATACTGTATTTAGACACTTATTTGCCCATGTCTTCTTCCATACATTTTTAGCTATACATATATTACAAATATTTTTTTTTCATAAAGACACATATGTCAAATTTGATTGAGTTTGATGACTTCCTCATCAAACTCAATCAAATTACCATAACAGCAGACGAAAACATCATCTTATGCACAGTGGATGTCAATTCATTGTACACATCTATCCCTCACCACATGGGCTTGGAAGCCATTGAACAAGCGTTACTACATTCTCAGTACACACATAACTTACAAGTTTTCCTAATGGAATTAATGCAGTTCACCCTTTTACACAGCTATTTTCAACACAGCAATGAGTGGTACCAACAATTAACCGGTACATCCATGGGGAATTGTGCCGCCCCAGCGTATGCCAACATCTTCATGAATCAATTTGAAGAAGACCATATCCTTAACACACCAACATGGACCAACCATCTAAAATTATATCTCAGATTCATAGACGACGTTTTCATGATATGGAACGGCCCGATTCACATTCTTAAAGACCAACTCAACAATCTCAATCAAATTGATCAACGTCTACAATTTACCTTTAACATCGATGCAGACACCATCAATTTCTTGGACGTTACAATCACCAAAACATCCACAGGATTTGAAACTGACTTATACAGGAAAAGCACTGACAGGAACAACACCCTTCATTTTCAAAGCTTTCATCCTCTACCTCTCAAGCAACACCTTCCGTATTCTCAAATGCTTCGAATAAAGAGAATTGATCCAACCCTAACAAATCCATCAACCAACTCAACTCTCTTATACAAAGATTCAAATCCCGTGGTTACCCTGATCAAGTACTACAAAAGGCTCAAGAAAGATCAACTACTAAAAATCGTGATGAACTTCTCACCGTTCAACCCAAACCCATCAACAATCAAATCACGGTAGTATCTAAATACTCCACCATCAGCACTAACTACAAACGAATCATAAAAAAGCATTGGCAACTACTCAAACTGGAGCAGGATTTTAACCACATCTTCGATGAGGAACCAATCTTTGCCTACACAAGAAATAAAAACATAGGCGAAATACTCAATCAACAAAATCAACCACTTCCAAGTTTATCATTCAAAGGAACCATTCCTTGCTTGAACTGTAACAGTTGTAACAACGTTATGAAAGGAGATCACATCACACATCCAATGAAAGGACACAAAATCAAAATTAAAACCACGGCTACCTGTGACACCTCCAACGTCATATATATGCTTAAATGCCCTTGCGGCAAAGTATACGTCGGGCAGACCGAAAGGAAAATTAAAATCAGACTTAATGAGCACAAGTCTAACATCAGAACCAAACAACAAAAATCATCAGTCGCACAGCATTTTTTGGAAGCCGGGCACAACATCAGTCAATTGAAATTTTGTATCCTAGAGACCGTCGCTAAAAGAGAAGGAAGAGACAATCACAACTTTCTCCTCAAGAGAGAGAACCACTGGATATATTTGTTAAACTCCATGAAACCGGATGGTTTAAATGACCGCACAGAATTTTTATGTTATTTGTAATCTTTCTAATTACTTTTTGATCTCTAATGCTCCATACTTTATGTATAGTTACCAATCGCTTCGTCTTTAAGACCATACCGTAATATGCAGTCTTTCATTTTATTTACCACCTTTACTATTGTATTTAGAACCATCCATAACATTGTTTATTTTGATGTTTCTGTTCTCGTGTGTTACATTGCCTTAATACAGTGATACCATGCACCCTAACATAATATTCGAGGTCCCTTAGGTCCGCTTTAACTTACTATTCACGGGGATAACCCAACCTTTTTCATACCACTAGGTTAGTCCTTCCTCTTTGTTCCACAACCTAACATTCGTCCTATTTCTATGTGCACTACGTTTTATTACGTCACACGCCCTTAGCGTTTTCTTTAACTTCCGCATCTAAATCCCGATTCACAACCACCATTACGTTCATGATCGAATGCGAGTGCACATGACAACGCTTTTCACATAGGGTAAGTGTAACTTCTATCACCATGGTAAATGTTTTCACGTTCGATTACTATCATTAACTTATCACCCTTTGTAAACCTTGATCTATTTACATCGCCCGTTACGGGATAGCTCACTCCGAAACTAAATCACATTCAAACTTTCTAACCGCCGCAATATAGCGTTGTTTTAAACGTTGTCATTCACCTTTGGATTCAAGGCAGTTTTTTATACCCTCACGAGTTATCCACCATTCTTGCATCAACTTTCTCTCTTTCACCACGCTGTTTACGTGTCACAACTTACCCGTTTCAAGTCACAACTTTCAGTTTTTCCGTATCGCAACGCATGAGTAATCACTAGACCTCATACATAGTGCTTATTGTTCTCCTTATCATTTTTAGAGTTCCCCTGATGAAGGCTTACGCCGAAATGCATTGGGAATATACAACTAATGTCATGATCTCCGTAACGCGTTTGAAGTGAAAAACGCTCATGATGAATTTGAATTACAAATAAAGTTTTTCAAAATGTTGAAGAATCAAGTACAATCCTTTTGACAAATATTTGAAACCCCTTTTGGAGGACTATTTTCGCGCCTGGGGGACACACCCGAAGTTGTTGGGGGTGCATCTTCATATTCATACACGCCCTATTTCGGAGGACGAACCCCGGAGCACGACACAAACAACAAACTACTACTGAACCGTTAGGTAGTGCACGTACCAAATCCTTTTTCTTTTCACAATAATTTCAGATGTCATCATTGATGTCATGAGTGATGTCACTGACCATGTCATGAGTGATGTACTATGTGACGTCATCAGCAGTTTATTGTGGGCGCGCAAGTTATAGTTACCTGATCTAACTATAACGTGGAATTTCATTGGTTTTTTACGAGTGAAATGTACAGCTAACTATAACATGTGTGAAACCTATGGTTTTTTAAGTGAATTTGCAAGGTTTTGTAAATGATAATTCCGAACTATAACGTGAGTGAAACCTATGGTTTTTTCAGTGAATATACATATACATATACATATATATACACATATACATATATATATACATATACATATATATATATATATACACACATACATGCATACATTACCTACGGGCGGTCGCCAGTAGGTAGTTATAGTTAGGACCACGTTTCCATAGGAAATCCGCAACATTCTATTTTGATTAACTTTGGCGCCGGTCGACGAATCCTCGCGAATTTTTCAAAATAGGTGGGGCGCTACGCTCCGCTCCTACCCTGAAAGTCTCGGGGGGATTCGGCAAGCGGGGGCCGAGAAAAAAGGGGGGTCCCAAAACACGTTTTCCCCATGCATTTTTCCATAGGACCTTTAGACACAGCTACAGCCCGAACGGCTGAACAGAATTATGTGAAATTTGGCAGAGAGGTAGCCATAAGGTCCATGAAGTGCCTTTTGCAGGTTTGGTGTAAATCTGTTCAGTATTTCCTGAGAAAATAGTATTTAAGTCAATATATATATCGGTAAGCGCGCAGCGTGCGCGCTGGGTGCGCGCACCTTGCCGTGCGCGAGCGCAATTCTGATTGGTTGTTAGATCTTAGTAAACATTCGAATCGGTGGAAATCAGGAAGCGGCGGCCGCCATTTTGTCTCTCACATAAAGAGAGGGTGAAAAACAAAGGGGGAGAACTTGAAAAGGGGGCAGAGTGGGGCGAAATTAACCCAGTAGGCATTGTAAGGGGGTCACAGTAGGACCTTGTAGGGCAAAAAAAAAGATTTATATTTTGTTAAAAAATATCGCCGAGTGCGCGCACCCAGTGCGCACCCGAAAAAAAACTTTATTAAAAAAATTTAAAAAAAATCTCATTTAAGTGTTTAGATATAAGGTGGCTCTAAAAAGAGCCCTTGTGTTTATTGTTTGTTTTTTGGTACCTACAAGTAAGTACCGATGCAGAGTCTAAAGTTCAAGAGGAAGACTCTGTTGCCTTCATCAGTGAAGTGTACACCATCTCCTCTATAAATGTCTTGCATGTTGGAACGCAAGTTGTTGTGGTATATAGAACCCATACCATAGTCTCTGAGGAAAGCAGAAATAGATTTGTTGACGTGCTTCCTTGCTTTGTCAATCTGCGGACAAAATTGGTTGGACCAGTTCCACTTTTGCCTTTGGCATATGTTAGAATATACGAAGGCAGTTTGTGGAAAAAGCGACATCAATTGCACAAAGGTGTCCTTAATAAGCATTTCCAGACCTACCCCAGTTAAAGTGCCTAGGTCATTTCCACCACAGTGCACAATAATAAGGTTAGGCTGTGGGAGATGTAGAAAGGTTTTCACCAAAGGCATTAATTGGTGCCACTTTAACCCTCTCTGACCAATCCATTTAATGTCTACATTTGGCAAAGCAAGGTCTCTCACCATACCTCTTTTTTCTGCAAATTTTTCACTCCAGAAGACATAGCTGTGTCCTACAATCCACACTGTGAACATCTTCAAAGGAGATCTGGATGCACTCAGGAGGTGTCTTTCAATAGAAAGGCAAAAAGAAATGAAAGACAGTTGAAAAATGGGGGCACACATACTTTTTTTTATAAAAAGAACTCATTGGCTGTTTCAAACCATTCTACACTAAAAACTAGGCTGTACGTTTACATTTTAAAAAGCATGTATTGCATTGGTTCAGAAAAAAGTGTGAAAAAAGAACATTAGTTTGGATTTGCTGTTAGGTTTGAAAAGTCAAGCACTCTTGCTCTTTGGAAATGAAACATTGTCTGTTGAACTTCTGACCTCTCTGCTCACACCTGTGTTCTATGACCTGTTGCTATGGTAGCAGGCAGAAGTTAAGTTGGGGGAAGGGTACATTTGGAAAGGGGTTGAAGTTTGGAAACTGTGCCATTAACTGGTTCTGCTGAGAGGAGAGAGGTCTGATAAACTGCTGTGTGACTGCCACATTTCTTTCACAACTAACTAATTTTAAAGGTGAGTTATGAGTTTGAGAAGGGGGCGTTTGTGGTTAATTTTGATATATAAAAAAAATTATGATTATTTGTTTAAAGTTGTGATTTACATTTTCTGTTTTGCGAAAAATTTAACTGTTTTGAATATGTAAAATAATATGGAGTATGTTTTCAACATAAGATAATGTGTACTGGTAACAATGAGGAATACTGTTTTGTGCCTACCATCAAACCATGAGTCTGTGTGCAGAGAAGAATTGTGGGCAGAGATATAATTTGTGTTGCTGTTGAAAAGTAAGACTTGCAGTTGAAAGAAAAGAACAGCTTCTTTTTAATTGTGATGGTTAGCATTTAGCAGAAATCACTTTGAAAAAAAAGAGAGGAAAATGGCAGCACATTTGAAAAAAGCATTAGTTCTGTTAGAATTGATAACCCAGGAAAGGGGCAGCCTGTGTTTTGTGCCTACCAACACAGCATGAGTCTGTCTGTATATAGGAATTGTTGTCTAAGATTTAATTTGTGAAGTTGTTGTTCAGTAAGAAATGTAGTGCTTAAAATGATGACATGAGTCTGTGTGCACACAGGAATTGTGGGCAGAGATTTAATTTGTGAAGATGTTGTTCAGTAAGAAATGCAGTCCCATGGAAGGGGCAGCCTGTTGTGTTTACACAAATTATCCCTTAGCACACATGCACTGTTACATACATCCCTGCAGTCTTCATGCAGTTCTGGAAGTCTCTTTGCTCATCTGTCAAGCACCAGACAATCCACAGTGTTCAGAAACACACTCTTGGCACACACGCAGCAGCTTCTCCAACACTCTCATGTGTAGTACTCAGCTCTGTGTGCTGTTTCAGATAGCACTGTGTAATGCAAACACATTCAACGTCACCATGGCCTCATTTAAATTGATCTTGTTTATTTACTCACTCTGTAACATATGGACATGGTCTTAAGGAGCTGTTAGGAAATGTGCTGTTTTCTGCTTCTGTAAATAATAAGGGAAATGTATCAGGCTGTAACAGTAATTTGGTACTATTCAGGGACACTGTTTTGTTAAAAAAAAACATAGCATGAGTCTGTGTGCGCACAGGAATTGTGGGCAGAGATTTAATTTGTGAAGTTGTTGTTCTGAAAGAAATGCAGCCCATGAAAGGGGCAGCCTGTGTTATGTGCTTAAAATGATGGCATGACTCTGTGTGCTTCCATTTCTTCACCTCTTTTTGTATATAATTTTTTTTTTTTTTAAATTTTAAAAAACCTTGGGTGCGCGCAGGGTGCGCGCACCTCAAAAAAATTTCAAAAAAAATATCTCCCAAAAAAATTTGGGGGGTTTAGTTTATAAGTGGCTCTTAAAAGAGCCCTTGAGTTAATGGAGGGAAACAGGAAGAGAAAAACGCAAAAAAAGAAAAAACATCTATGGCCTAGTGCACGGATGCGCATCAAATTTTCTCTGAAGGAGATCAAGACTGGTCTCCCCCACAGAAATAAGAGAACCGCAATCAGTGCACCGTGTAGACAACCTCGCCAAACAAGGTGGACCAACAAGAGGTGTAGAAACAGGTGAAGGCACCATCGCAGCTGAAGTGCTCCCCTGAGCTGCCTAAGATGTGCTCGGCTGAGCTGCTGCAGATGTCGTCGGCTGAGCAGGTGGAGGGTTTTCTCCAGAAGCTCGACGAAAAGTTACTGGATGCATTTTGTTAACATGTCTCAACATAGTGTGAATGCTAAAAGAATATTTCTTGTTAGGATTCCCACGAGAAGACTTTTTTACAAAGTACACATGTAACTTTTGGTGCATTTACCTTTTTCAGACCTTCAGGAAAAGTAAAAAACTGCCATATAAAGCTGTCTTTCTGCTTCCTGTTCCTCTGCCTCTCAAGAGTGTCCTGGTCACTGTCTGAAGATGGTTGCTGTTCAGCCATTGTCTCTCAACAACAGAATAGCTCCTTCTCCAAAGGAATCAGAACTAATAATGAGGGGAGTAGGTGTGGTTTGGGAAGAATCTGGAACTGAAAGTACTTCAAACCAATCAAAAGTGATGATTCATGATCACTTGACTTGCCATGAGGGGATTGGGTGTGGTATTGAAACAATTAGAAACTGAAAGTAATGATAACCAATAAGAAATATTGTTTTATTATGTATAAACCCGAGGTGCGCGCACTGCGCAAGCTCCGAGCGCGCACCCCGTGATGACGTATGCACCAACGCGTAAGCGCGCAGGTGCATACGTCATATGCGCGTACCTAGCGCGCATACGTTGAACACGCGTATACGCGACCGTTATTGCGCGTAATTTTAGCGTATGCGGAAGTAAACCGCGTCGAGCGCGTAGGACGCACGCACGCATGCGTACGTACGTACGCATACGTACTGGGTGCGGGCTCCCAGCGCGCACTATAACGTATATTTGCGTACGTAAATAACGTACGCCGGAATTCATAAAAAACTTACGAAATAGTACTAGGAGCGCGCTCAGAACGCGCACCCCAAGAATTTATATTAAAAAAAAAAAAAGTGGTCAAAAAATAATTTACAAAATTAATAAAAAAAAAAAATTATCCTAATTGAATTTTTTTTAAAAATAAATTTAAAAAAAGATACAGATAATATATAAAGGAATATATAGTAATTTTATTTTTATTAACAAAAAATTTCTTTAATTAAAAATACAAAAATTAGCATATAAAAAACCGTACAAATTCACTGAAAAAACCAAAGGTTTCAAAAACGTTATAGTTAGGAATTAGCATTTAAAAAACCTTGCAAATTCACTGAAAAAACCAAAGGTTTCAAAAACGTTATAGTTAGGAATTAACATTTAAAAAACCTTGCAAATTCAATGAAAAAACCATAGGTTTCACACATGTTATAGTTAGTTGGACATTTCACTCGTAAAAAACCAATGAAATTCCCCCGTTATAGTTAGTTCAGCTAACTATAACTCGCGCACCCGCAATCCACTGCTGATGACGTCACATATTACATCACTCATGACATGGTCAGTGACATCACTCATGACATCACTGATGACATCACTGATGACATCATCCTTGTGATTGAGTAGCAGACCTCCTCTCACCCTAATATAACCTTTGATACACACATTCAAAAATAGAAACTACAATGTTCAAAATAATGGACATACCAATACCAGTTACAACAACCAATTCAATAATTCAAAGATCCACATACAAATCCACTCATTCACCAACAGTCCTATACAGTCACTCATACATGTACTCACTCATCATATGTACTCATACACCTATACATCCTGTTTAATAATGTCACTCATCCATAGAGTTACTCACACACATAATCACTCATGCTAATAAAGATTAAAACATACAATTATATGCATATACAGTTATACACACACCACCACACTTACTTATACGGAAACTTACACATACTTTGTCTTTTAAACAGTCACTTATAGAAAAACATACTTATTTATACAGGAACTCTTTCAATCTCTTACTCTCACATATACTCAATTAAAAACACCAATAGTCACATATACTACTATAAAATATATGAAGTTACTCATAGAGACACTATTGACACAGTCATTCACTCAATAACACACCCATACACACACTCATCCACCCATACAGTCCTGCACACATGCTGTCTTCAACACATACAAACAGTGAGTCACTCATTCATGCACCTATGCACTACGTAATACCCCCCACCGAACCATGCAGACACTCAGACTGATACTCCAAAAACCAACTAATAACCTATATAGACACCCATGTAGCTACTCACCAACTCATGCAGCCACCGATACACAAAGTGAGAGACTGATACAGATATTTACATACTTAAACATTACTCACAAAGCCATGTATTCACTATGATACACTGAATCAGTCACATAATCAATTTTTCATAAAAAAATCATCCAGACATTTATATACCCATTTATTCTTCCATCGACCTTGAGATATACATATATAAAACATATTTAATTTTCAGAAAAACACACATTCACTGGATGATGTCATCAGTGATGTCATCAGTGATGTCATTTGAGATGTCATCAGTGATGTCATGAGTGATGTCAGTGACCATGTCATGAGTGATGTAATATGTGACGTCATCAGCAGTGGATTGCGGGTGCGCGAGTTATAGTTAGCTGAACTAACTATAACGGGGGAATTTCATTGGTTTTTTACGAGTGAAATGTCCAACTAACTATAACATGTGTGAAACCTATGGTTTTTTCATTGAATTTGCAAGGTTTTTTAAATGTTAATTCCTAACTATAACGTTTTTGAAACCTTTGGTTTTTTCAGTGAATATATATATATATATACATATATATATATATTATCTAATGGCGGTCGCCAGTAGATAGTTATAGTTAGGACCGAGTTCCCATAGGAAATCTGAAAATTCTATTTTGAATAACTTTGGCGTCGGTTGACTTATCTTCGTGAAATTTTCAAAACTAATGGGGCGCTCCGCTCAGCTCCTACCCTGAAAGTCTCGGGGTGATTCATCAAGCGGGGGCTGAGAAAAAAGGGGGGTCCCAAAACGCGTTTTCCCCATGCATTTTCCCATAGGACCTTTAGTCGAAGGTACAGCCTGAACGGCTGAACAGAATTACTTGAAATTTGGCAAAGAGGTAGTCCTCAGGTCAGGGAAGTGCCTTTTGAAGGTCTGGTGTCAATCTGTTCAGTAGTTCCAGAGAAAATCAAAAGTAAATTCACATATATATCTGGGCAGAGCCTAACCACACATCTCATCGTGAGATCTGATTGGATGTCAGCACTTCATCCAAGAAGTGTTGGCAGCTTTCTTGGGACCAATATACATGATAGCACCTCATTAAAAAGCATTGCAGTTAATAGACAGTTTTAAGACCTTAGTTACATTATAAATCATTAGTTGATGGTACCATGCTCATTTTAGGAAATGTGGTGTGTTCTAAGGTGATTTTACCATGTGAAAAAGCCTTCTACTGCGATATCATGAATCATGTTTGAGAGAAAACTATTTTCTCATGCTTTTCCCACAGAGGTTTGGAAGGTGATCTATAAGCTAACTGAGAGCATATTTTCTGTAAATTCACATTATCTTTCTCAGTCATGTGAGAATGAAGTCTGACATTCTCAGTAAAACATGTACATCCAACAAGGGCAGAGACTGTCAGGTGATTCCTTTGTGTTCTACTGCAGCTTCCCAGAGTGTTCTAAAGAACAACTAGAGCGCTAACAGTCCTACTTATGACAAACGTATGGCACACATGCAGCCACCTTGGTTGGAATAAAGTGGTAATTCTTAAAACATTTAATTTAAAAAGGAACAAAATGAGGGGGTTCATTTTGCCATAGAAAGTATGATTAGTGCTGCAGAAAGAAGAATTAGGGCACATTTTGAGTGACTTCTCAAATCCTCTTCTATTTCATTAAAATATTCTGACATGCAGACTGAAACATGCACTTTCAATACCAGCAGCAGACTTCCCTGGTGAGCAGTAGCTTTACTACAGTGATCTAATGAGCAACTAGAGCGCTAACATTCAGAATTCATGGCAAATGTGTGACACATCTGAATGCCTTCTTGATGGAACCAAGTAAAAAACTGAAAGTATTTCCTAATGAGGAGACTGCAGTAAATGAGGAAATTAGGAAACTTCATAACAAATAAATCTCCCAAGATGGCCACCAGAGACAAAAGAGCCCAAATGTAGCCCAAATATCACCCAGATGTAGCCCAATGACAGAAGTGTGCAAAACACTTATTTTTTGTGTATTTGCAGTTTTATATAGTGCAGACTTGTCAGGTATTGGAATACTTTACATGAGCATTGGTTACATCAAAATGAATTTGATCTTGTGTGGTTGCAGACATGGAGAGATTAAGTGATTTGACCACAATCACAGAATGTTGAGCTGAAGCAGAAACTCCAACCTGGTTCCCCAGTTGCAAAGTCTGCAGCTCTAGAAGTAACACCACATCCTCTCGCCAAGGTGCAACATTTAATCAAGTGGTCAACTGGATAAAAAAAACAAAGATTACAAATAATTTAAAAGTTCTTTATCGCTATTTGAAAACTCAGAAAATATGTCCTCATTTTTGTTTTTTAGAGCACTAACCATAATTTTGATGCAAATAAGACCCTCTCATATATGTAATTTCTAAAGGAAATTGCTAACATTCTATATTTACTACAAAAGTGTGGAACACCTGACGTCATCTTGATGTAATCAAAACTGTAATACCTAGAGTATTTCCTTTAGAAATTACATATATGAGAGGGTCTTATTTGCATCAAAATTATGGTTAGTGCTCTAAAAAACTAAAATGAGGACATATTTTCCGAGTTTTCAAATAGCGACAAAGAACTTTTAAATTATTTGTAATCTTTGTTTTTTTATCCAGTTGACCACTTGATTAAATGTTGCACCTTGGCGTGAGGATGTGGTGTTACTTCCAGAGCTGCAGACTTAGCAACTGGGGAACCAGGTTGGAGTTTCTGCTTCAGCTCAACATTCTGTGATTGTGGTCAAATCACTGTTGAGAGGCAGAGGCCTGGGGCACGGACTCTGAAAATTGAAGGCAGGTAGGAGAGTGCGGAGGCAACAATTTGACCACACTGGGCAGGCAGGAAGGGCAGTGGCAGCACAACAGACTATGGAGGGCAGTGGAAAGCAGGGCAGGGGCAACAAACCAACAATACAGGACTGGCAAGAGAGGCTGTGGCAATATAATAGACCATTGTGGGCAGAAGGAAGAGGCAGTGGTTGTACAACCATACATGCCAACAGACCCGTTTCAGCCAGGAAACGTCCAATGTTTTTAAGCTCAAATGGGCTTTATTTGATCTGTCTCCTGTCTACAATCTCCTCTTTTTCAATGTAACTCAAAGGGGAAAATCAATACCCCAGTTTTTTTTCAAAATCTCCCTCTTACCAAGTTCAAAATGTTCGCAAGTATGGTGCATTGAATCATGGTAGGCAGGAGGAATTGGGGTAGGGACATGGACTCGGATAACAGAGGACAAAAGGGACATGGAGAGGTGCACCAAACTGACCCTACAGGGCAGGCATCAGGGTTTGCAGCAGCACAATACACCACACAGCGCATGCGGGACGGGAGTGCAGCACAACAATCCATAGAAAGCAATAGGGAGGGGACAGGACCATGCACATGGACAACAGAGAACAGATGGGAAAGAGGCTAGCTGACCATAATGGACAGACAGGAGAGAAAGCTGCAGCATGACAGACCATAAAGGGCAGGAGGGACGGATCAGGGGCATTACAATGGAACAGACAAGCCAGGAGGGAGGGAATAGGGGGTCTGCACATGAAAACAGAGGGCTGGGGGCAAGGTGGCAGGGCAGGAGCAGCAAGATGACCATGGAGGTCAGGCAGGATGGGCACTAGAAATAAGACACACCATGGAGAGCAACAATGAGACTATGGTGGCATACACACAGAGCATGGAGGGAAGGCGGGAGGGAGTCAGGGGCAGCTAGCTGACCACACAGGGAAGGTGGGAGGGGCCATGGCAGCACAGAAGACCATGCATGGCAAGCGGGAGGGTTAGTGGCAGCACAATGGCTATGATGGGCAAGAAGGAGGGTGCAGGGGAAGGCACAAAGGACCATGGAGGATAGAAGGAGGGTCAGGACCTGGGCACAGACAAGAGAGTTCAGGGGAAGGGGCCTCACAACAGACTGCACGGGGCAGGCAGGAGGAGCAGTTGCAGCACAACAGATATGGGAGGGCAGAAGGGTGTGGCAGTAAAATGGACCATGGAGGACAGGAGGAAGGGGATAGGGGCATGGCATGTGGAAAGGCAGGGTGGAGGTGGCAGGGACAGGTTACAGTCATCTGACAATGAATGCTAGGCAGGTGGGAGGGGAGTGGCAGCTCAACAGAACACTCAGAGTAGATAGGAGTGGCAGGTCCATGGAACATAGTGGGCAAAAAGGATGGAGCAGGGGCATGCACAAAGACATCGGAGGGCAGGGGGAAGGAGAATAGGGCCAGCAAGATAAGCACAGAGGCTAAGCAGGAGGTCCATGATGGGCCATAGAAGTGGGCAATGGAGGGCAGGAGGAGTGGACTGGTACATCATGCTAAATGGAGGGCAGTGGCAGCACATCAGACCATGCATGGCAGGAGGGAGGAGGCTAGTCCATGGATTCAGACAACAGATGATAGGGAGGAGGTGGATGGGGCAGCAAGCTAACTGTTCAGAGAAGGTGGGTATTAGGAACTTTATTGTTTGTAAAATGTGTGTCTGTGCGAACTACTTAAAATATGAACAAGTATGCAGCATAATCTCACTTTTATTCAGGAAGAAGAGGACGTTTGTGACTGTGACTCCGGGCTCACTTGGCAGAAACACCCCCTAACCCCCCACCCCCATCGCAAAATGTAATGCCCGTGAAAAGGGTAGGTGGACGCAGTGTTATATAGAACATAGTCCTGAGAGCACGATTGAAAATGTAGTATATGGTATAAACTATGCACCAAAAAGTGTGAAGATGAACCGGGGCGTGAAATATAATATGCAATACATTGTGCGCAATGACAGATTCATTGGAGAGCGCGAGATAGCACAGGCACTAGCGCGTGCTATGCGATATGCGCCTTGGAGTGTAATATGCACAGGGCAGTGTTGTGTAACCTAACTAGTCTCTAAAGTTGTAATATAAAATATATGCTGGGGAGTGTAACGTTGCATATGCACTGTGACAAAGATATGGATCCCAGATTGTAATATGTATGGCATAGCGCTGTGCGTTATAACATACACATCGAGGAAGGCACGTTAGATGGGGAAATATAACCCGTGCGAAGGCCGGTGTGGCATGACATATTCACGGGGTGGTGTTACAGTGCACATGGGCTAGAGAGTGTCATAGCATACGCACTAGCTGGTGGAATACAACACAGAGGTGTGTGGCACTCGGCGGGCACTGGTGGGTGTAACACAGCATTGGGCTCAGCCAGGAGCACGCTGTGACTCTCAAGTGAGGTTCGTCTCCTTTCCAGAGAGTAAAATAAAAAGTATTACACATCCGGCGGTGGATGTGTTTTTAATTAACCGTGAGGGGGGTTTCTTGCATAGTTTGGACGAATCCCCTTTGAATGGCTTGGTGTGCGTGTATATTAAATGTGCCCGTCAATAGCTACCCATGTTTGTATAAATAAACGACAAGGGTGTCTACTTGGAGAGTACCCACCGGCGGGGGTGCCGGGATTAGGCACGGTAGGGCGTCAGACACGTCAGAGCTTTACTAGCGGTGTAAATACATTCCATGTGGATTCATTCTATGCATAGTCGCCTTTTAATAAATATCACGCAAATCGTCATGGTGATAGGTACATACAGTTTGTCCAGCATGTCCTAGGTGTTTCTATAATTATATATTTTTAAATAATAAAAAACAAACGCCGGCCCCGGGGGATGGGGTCCCCGGAGCCATAAGTGGCCTGAGGAGGGGGGCAACGCAGCCCCCTCCTAAAGAATTTAAATAAAAAAAAGGCCATGACCCGGGGGTTGGGGTCCCTGGGGCCGATTAAGGCCTTGGGAGGGCCAAAATAATTTTTTTCAACAAAAAAAATTAGGGTGCAGGCCCTGGGGGATGGGGTCCCCAGGGCCAGTAAATTAGAAAAAGAAGGGGGGCCACACAGCCCTCCTTTAAAAAAAATAAAAAATAAATAAAAGACCGGCATCGCGCTGGAGGCCACGCCCCCTCCTTGCAGCACTCTGCAAACGCGCCCCCTGGCCAGTTGTAAGTTGGGGAATTAATTCCCCTTCAATACTGAGGGTCCCTGAGGGCCAACTAGCCCAACAGGTATCTCCAGTGTGCGCCAGGGAGCTGCGTTGCAGACAGGTGTTCTGAGGCCACGCCCCTTTTTACACCTCTATGCAACACAGCTCTGTGGTGCTTACTGGAGGTACCTAGTGGGCTAGTTTGACCCTAAGGACCCTTAGGATTCAAGGGGACTTAATCTCCCAACTAAAAACGGCCACAGGGCGTGTTTACACAGTGGTGAAGGGAGAGTACGGGGCCTGAGTTAAAGTGTGCAAACAAGCCCTGTGGCGTGTTTTAAGTTGGGGAAATAATTCCCCTTCAATCCTGAGGGCCCCTGGGGGCTAACTAGTCCACCAGGTGCTTCCAGTAAGCGCCACTGAGCTGCGTTGCAGAGAGGTGGTCCAGGCCGTGCCACTTTTTACACCTCTCTGCAACGCAGCTCTGTGGCGCATACTGGAGGTACCTAGTGGGCTAGTTGGACCCTAGGGACCCTCAGGATTCAAGGGGACTTAATCTCCCAACTTAAAACGGCCACAGGGCGTGTTCACACAGTGGGGAAGTGAGGGGACGGGGCCTGAGGTGACGTGTGCAAACACGCCCTGTGGCGCGTTTTAAGAGGTAGTTTTAATCCCCTGCTCTATTATATACTAGGGGCTTACAGAGGAGGTCATGCTGATCACAGGGGGACCCCAACGCATAGTGTTCCCTAGTGTATGTAGGTGTTTTCACTGTATTCTGAGTGTCTTTTAACATAGCACTGGCTCTAGGACTGGTTAGTCAGACTCAGTTACCACCAGTATCCGTCTGAAAAAGTTGAGGGTACAGGATGATTTTGCAACAAGGCTTCTTTCTGCTCTTCTGTTTGTTCTTTCTGCACGTTATCCTTCTTCCTGCACTTTTCTTCGTCTTTGAGGACTTCTGTTGCTTCTTTCTGCATTTCTTTTTTTTCTTTCTGTGCGTTTTTTCTTCTTTCTTCACATGTCCTATCTCTGTAGGCATAGTTAGAAATTAGCATTTAAAAAAACCTTTGAAATTCACTGAAAAAACTATAGGTTTCAGGCACGTTATAGTTAGGAATTAGCATTTAAAAAACCTTCGAAGGAGGAGGAGCCTAGCGCGCATCCATGATGGTCGCGTGAGCACAGGGCTCCCCGGACCCTCGCTGCTCCTCGGAACTTATCCTGACTTTATCCTGACTTGGTTGACGGATTCTGGAAGATGAACGTTGGCTGAACCCTAAACTCTTTTCAGAAACCAAATCGGACCTGGGAGACCTGATCTATGGTGGTTTGAACTTTTGAGGCTCAACTGATGGCTGTGCCCGGTGCGAAGGTGAACTGTGGAGCCGGGGCATAGTTGAACAACAACGGCATCGGGGCTGTGCCAGCGGCCGTCCCATCACTTTCGGTTTCACTTTTGGATCTCTGAGTGGCTGGACCGTGGAGTTGCTTTGTGCGGCTGGGTTTTCACTCGGCCTTCGCTTGGTGCCTTTGCCTCCGTCTGATACCAGTGTGCCCATTGACTTTGATCCTCTCGCACCGCCACATTGCAGTCTCTGGTACGGCTCGGGTCTGCTTCGCCTGTGCCGCTTCGAAGCTCGCTCGGTGGTCCCCTTCGGTGAGCGTGGTTCAACATGGGTGGCAAGGGGGATCCCGAGAGGCGTAAGACCAAGACATCCCTACGTGGGGGACCGGTCCAGACTAACAACATGGACCGCTACACTCAGGGTAAAGGGTCCCCTGGGACGGCCAGTGTTCTCACGGATGACGCTGGTGGTGTTCCGTCCGTCCCTCCGGATTTGTCATTGCAGGACATCATGGGCGCCATTAACGGCATCAAGGAGACCATCGCTAAGCAGTACGAGGCCTTGGCCCGTAAAATCGACACGGTGGCCATTGATGTTACGCTAATTCGGGCGGATCTCTCTAAGACCAATGAGAGGGTTCAATCGCTGGATTTGCGGACGTCCACCCTTGGTACGGATGTGTCGGACCTGCAGACTGCTCTTGGCGACCTCAAGTCGGCCAACGACCTGATGGCCCGGCGGCTGGAGGACTTCGAGGGACGGGCTCGACGCAATAACATCCGCGTCATAGGTGTTCCAGAGACCTTCGACAATCGCCCGGTTGATCTTATGGTTGAAGATCTCATCCTCAACCAGCTTGCCCCCGCTGGCCTGAGTAAGTTCTTTGCCGTGGAGCGGGCCCATCGAGTCCCAGGCGGTCGGCCGCGACCGGGAGCTCCCCGAGGCCTATTGTTGCAAAACTTTTTCACTACAGAGACCGAGATGCGATTCTGCAGGCCTCACGGGTACATGGCCCGGTCCGATATGAGAACTCATCCGTTAACTTTTTCCCGGACTTCACCCAACTTGTCCAGAAACAGCGGATGGGCTTCCAGGGGGTGAAGCGCCGTCTCCGGGACCTGGGTTTTAAGTACTCCATGCTTTTTCCTGCTAGGCTCCAAGTGGAATACGAAGACTGGACTACCTTTTTTGACTGTCCTGCGACTGTGAGTGACTGGTTGGATTCTCTGCCGGACCGGGGTAACCGGCCTGGGCCTTCTGGTGGTACCAAGGGTGGCGGGCCTCCTTTGGAGTGACTTTTGGTCCTTGACTTTGACATTTTGTTTTGTTCGGCGGGGTTCTACTTCTTTTGTACATTTTGTTTAATTATGATCTGTGTTGGGGGCGGGCAGGGACGGGTCCCTCTCCTCCTCCGGGGTCTTTTCGTAGAATGGGGTTTGTAGGGCGACAGGCACACTGCAAGTTGGGTTGGTTTTTTGGACCGCAGGGGTGCAGGGTGGGGGGAGTTGAATTTGGGGGGGGGTTGGTGGGTGGGAGGGGTAGTTTGGATTTGTGTTTTTTGTTTTCAAGGCGAGGTATTGGCTCTGTTTCAGTTTCAGGTGTCGCGCTATTTGCTGGGGGACCCTTGATCTACTGGGGGGGATGGGGGGGGGGACGGGTTGAGATTGATGTCTTGGAACGTCAACGGATTGGGGGATCGTATCAAACGGGGGGTTGTGCTGCAATATTTGCGTCGTTTGACTCCTGATGTGGTATTCTTACAGGAGACGCATTTGGTTGGTAATGTTTGTCATGCCATGAACAGGGGGGGCTACCGACTTGTGGCCCATTCCGGTTTCACCACCGGCTCTAGAGGGGTGGGCATTCTCCTACGATCTTCACTTCCGCTAGAGATCACCAGGGTTGTCCTAGACGATAGAGGGCGCTATGCGGCCCTGACTGGGAGGTGGGAGGGACAGTCCCTTTCCTTGGTTTCGGTTTATGTTCCCCCGGGCCTCCAGAACTCCACTTTCTCAGACTTGGGTCGTATGCTGCTTGAGCTTCCTGACAGTCTTTTGCTTATGGGTGGGGATTTTAATTCGGTTGTTTCGGGTGATCTGGATCGCCACCCGCCCAGGGCCCTCCCTGCTGCCCAGGCGTGGCTCGGCGGGCTCTTGGATACCTTCGGTCTGGTGGATTGTTGGAGGTTAATGCATCCGACACAGTGTCAGTACACATTTCACTCTGGGGCCCATGGGAGTCTCTCCAGATTGGATTATTTTCTTATGCCCGCGGCCCAGACTGCCCGGATTCGAGAGGTTAAGCACCTGGCCCGGGGTATCTCTGATCATTCCCCACTGTGGTTGCTTTTCGACATCGGGACGCGGTCCACTGGGCGGATCGCCCCTATTAACCCTTGGTACTTACGAGACCCCAAGATTCGTGATAGCCTGGTTAAGTCGATTGATCAGTATTTTCTCGAGAATGAGGGGTCGGTGTTGTCCTCAGTGTCCCTGTGGGAAGCCTTCAAAGCAGTGCTCCGCGGGCATGCCCTATCCCAGATAGTGGAGGCTAAGAAGGTCAAGAATGAGGCGGTGGTGAAGCTGGAGATCGAAATATCGGGGCTGGAGGCAGCTTTGGAGACGGGTGTCACTCAGGATGGGCTTCATGCCCTCAGCTTGAAGCAGTTTGAATATAAGTCTCTTGTTATGGACGCTGCCAAGACCATGTATAGGGAGCAGCAGGGTAGGTTGTATGATGCCGGGGACAAGGCGGGTAAACTGATTGCTTGGTTGGATAAGAAGGAGAGAGTGAATCGTGTGGTCCCGGAGCTTCGGAGTTTGGATGGAGTGTGTGTGACTGACCCTGGTGAGATTGTGGAGTGTTTTGCGGACCACCTCCGGGCGGTGTACTCCCCGGTGTCTGATAGAGATGAGGATGACTCTCGTCTCTTGCTGCGGGATATTGCCTTGCCCGGCTTATCCGTCGAGGACCGTGAGCAGATGGAGGCCTCACTGTCTGTCGACGAGATTGCTACCGCAATTCGTTCCCTTCGCTCGGGCAAGGCTATGGGCCCCAACGGACTGCCGATTGAACTGTATAAACTACGCCCGGATAAAATCGCGCCCTTCCTCCGTCGTATGTGTCTGGAGTCGCTCGAGCGGGGTTCCCTCCCCGACAACCAGCGTCTGGCTACTATAGTTGTGATTCCCAAGGACGGTAAGCCACGAGACCGCTGTGCCTCATATAGGCCTATTTCCCTACTAAATGCCGAACCGAAAATCCTCGCCAAGGTCCTCGCTAATCGCTTGCTGAGAGTTATATGTGATTTGATACATCCGGATCAATGCTGCTTTATCCCTAATCGGAATACCGCTCTCAACTTGCGGCGTCTACACGGCGTCCTCGCTAGGGCGGAGTACCACTCTGAACCGGCCATATTGGTTTCCTTAGACGCCACGATGGCCTTTGATACCATCGAGTGGCCATTCCTTTGGGCCGTCTTGGCGAAGTTTGGCTTTGGGGAGGGATTTATTAGTTGGGTTAAGCTCCTCTATGCTGGACCAATGGCTCAGGTTGTTGTCAATGGGCGGGTTTCTCGGCCCTTCGCTCTCGGGAGGGGTACTAGGCAGGGGTGTCCGTTGTCCCCTCTGCTCTTTGCTCTCGCCTTGGAACCGCTCGCTGCCTGGCTCCGCTGGGAGCCCTCGATCAGAGGGATCCGGTGGGCCCCGGGCTTCGAGGATCGGGTCTCGTTGTACGCGGACGACATTCTTTTGTACCTCACCTTGCCGCGGAAGTCGCTCAATGTGCTTTTTGATGTCCTTACTTCCTTCGGGAGGAATTCGGGGTTGATAATTAACTGGTCCAAATCTTGCGTGTATCCTATCTCCGGTGGCCTTCCTCTCTTACCGCCTCGGCTTCCGATTCAAACATCTCAATCCGGCTTTAAATACTTGGGGGTGTACGTTTCGTTGGATCCGGCGGTCCGCTACGAGCAGAATCTCCTGTCTCCCCTCCGGCGTTTGAGGGTGGATACGGCTCGGTGGTGTAAGTTGCCCTTGTCTCCACTTGGTCGCGCAGCACTGTTTAAAATGATGTCCCTCCCCAGATTTCTTTACGCACTCCAGAACTCCTTCGATATCATTCCGGCGGCCTACTTTAGGGAAGTGGAGAGTTTGCAGAGGAGACTGGTTTGGGACGGTCGGGCTCGTATCGCTTTGGCAAAGCAGACTCTTCCCTGGTATGACGGGGGCATCGCGCTTCCTGACATTAGAAGGTACTATTGGGCCTCCCAGCTGTCTGCCATTAACCATGCTACGTACGCTCCTGGTTCGAACCCGGCATAGGAGATGGATAAATTCCTGCTTCCCGGCGGTAACTATAACAGAGCGCTTTACTCTCGATCTGCCGGGAGGACCCTCACGGGCCCTACTGGGATTGCGGTACGTGTGTGGAAGGCGGCGAATGTAGCTGTGGGCTGGAGTGAGCGTTTAACGTGTGCTACTCCTTTGTTCGCCTCAGAGCGCTTGGGAAGCCTCTGGACAACGAAAGGCTTTGAGCACTGGGATACGATCCGCATTAGCAGAGTGGGGGACCTATGGGTTAAAGGCGCGGTTATATCCTTCGCGGCGCTTCAGAGCGAGTACGAGCTTAGTGAAAGGGAGTTCTTCCGCTATGCCCAGGTTCGGCACGCCCTACTCTCTGTCTTTGGGGAGGGGACCACGGTCCCTGTTGCTTCGCCTCTCGAGGACCGTATACTCGACGGACACGTGCCCGACAGTACTATCTCTCTGATTTATAAAAAACTAATAAATAATCGGGCTGATCTCTTGGTGCGTCTTCGGGAGGCGTGGACGGGGGATGGGGTTGAGTTGGATGACGAGGACTGGCAGTCTGCGCTGTCATCCCCTAAGGAGGTTGCCATCCCGGCCCGTCTCCGTCTGGTCCAGCTTAAGATTCTCCATCGTGTCTATGTGACGGGTCCCCGTTTGGTCTCGATGGGGTGTTCTGACGACGGGCTCTGTAAGCGTGACTGCGGGCTCAGTGCCACCTTTCTCCACATCCTCTGGGAGTGCCGCGAGGTGGCGGAATATTGGCGCCAGGTGCATGATGTTATGAAACGAGTCACTGGGGTCGCTCTGCTGCCGGAGGTGCGCCGATGTGTTCTGAATGTGTGGGAGCCCAATGACTATAATGCGGCCCAGGCTCGGTGGGCGGCCCTTGGGAACATGATTGCAAAGAGAGATATTGCGCAGCTTTGGGGTTCCCAACGGCCTCCCACCGTGTCCGTATGGAAGGAGAACATGGACTGGTGCATGTTCAGGGAGAAGACGGTGTATGTGGCTCGTGGTAAACCGGGGGCATGGGGTAGAATCTGGGGTCAGTGGAATGTGTATCGAGGGACTATCTGTTCACCCCCCCTGGTGGATGCCTCTGAGGTTGCCTTGTCCCCCTGATCCTTGAGGGTTCCTTGCTTAATTTGTTCATCTGTGTATAGGTTTGGTTTTCCCGTGGCCCCCCCTCCCTCTCAGACCCCCTTTTTATTGACCACCCTATGGTGGTCGGGTGTGGAGTTCCTCTGCTGTGGTTAGACGCCCTTTCAATGTTTCTCGCCTTGCTTTTTGGTTTTTTATTTAATTTTTTTTTTTTTTTTTTTTTTTAAAGGGTGTATCCTGACGTCCCTTATGTGCAGTCTGATCTCCTGTAATTTAGCGGAGCCCCTGTGGGCCAGTCATTGTTTTTTGAACTGCTTAAACATCTCTGAATACTAGCGGCCGGCCCAGGAGGTTGTAGGCCCGTGCTTGTACCCTTTTTCTCTGCACAATAAAGCTTTTTTACCCACAAAAAAAAAAAAAAAAAAAAAAACCTTAGAAATTCACTGAAAAAACCATAGGTTTCAGGGGCGTTATAGTTAGCTGGACTTTTCACTCGTACAAAACCATTGAAATTCCCCCGTTATAGTTAGTTCAGCTAACTATAACTCGCGCGCCCGCAATGCACTGCTGATGACGTCACATATTACATCACTCATGACATGGTCAGTGACATCACTCATTTTTTTTTTTTTAAACGTATTTTTATTGCAGAATTATGTATGAGAACTCCACAATAGCATCCCATGCCCACAATGTGTCTCCTAGGCTCGCATCATTGTAACACTTTACACAGCCATTCAGCCCACATCCCGGAGGCTGGGCGGCACAACATTACCGGCCCCTCAGTATCAGGACCATTCTGGCACAATAGAGCAGATAACTTTCCCACGGCAACATCCGCTTTTCTCCCATCCACCTCAGTCCCCGGCTGTCCGTCAATATCTTAATACAACACCCCGAAGACTCCCCCCTTCCCCACCCTCCCACCCACCCATTACTGCTAGCGGGGGCCCCGATCCTGAAATCTAGCTAACAATTGCAACTGCCACCGGTTGTTCGCCTGTGGCCCCTAGGCCTCGTGGAGCCCTTCCCTCCTGGTCCTCCTGTTCAGTGCTCTCCAGCCGGTAATCTTTCAGAGCCTGTACAATCTGCTCCCATGCCCTCACCCATTCCAGCCCCTTCTCATCCCCTGCCCTGGTCGCCTGACGCCTCCTAATCACACTTTCACAGCTAGCCCACTTCAGCAACTCAGCCATCCATCTCCCATACGACGGGCCCTCCCGCGACTTCCAGTGCCACGTAATTTCTCTCAGGGCCAGCAGGAGGCCCAAGTCAATGAACTTACTGGACACTTTCGTCTTCGCCGTGTGCGGGAACCAGAGCAATAAGCAGGCCGCCATATCAAACTCCACCTCCCGGTCCGTGACAGCATTCAGAAGGTCCCCCACCTCAGCCCAATACGTCCCCAGCCGGGGGCACCCCCACAAGAGGTGGTCGAGCTCCGCTCCAAGCTCCATACATCTCGGGCACGCCGCATCCTGTACCTTAAAGTACCGTTTAATCCTTCCCGGGGTCAGATAAGCCCTATGCAGTACAAAGAAAGGCACCTGCTGGAAGCGGGCATTCCTACTCCCCTTCCATGTTCTCCGCAGAATATGACTCCACACCGCGTCCGGGATGGGTTTACCTATACTCCCCTCCCACTTCTCCTTCAGCGCCGCGAGCGGTCCCAGCCCCTCCCGTAGCAGCCTGGAATGGATGCAGGTGACCGCCTTAACTCTCCCCGCCGCCATCACCACATACTGGCAGGTCTGAACCACCGCGGGCTCCACCAGGCCCTCCCTCCAGTGCCGCTGTACCGCCGCGCACACCGCCGCGTGTCAGTGACATCACTCATGACATCACTGATGACATCTCAAATGACATCACTAATGACATCACTGATGACATCACTGATGACATCATCCTTGTGACAGAGTGCCAGACCTCCTCTTCCCCTAATATAACCTTTGATAAACACATTCAAAAATAGAAACTACAATGTTCAAAACAATGGACATACCAATACCAGTTCCAACAACCTATTCAGTAATTCTAAGATCCACATACACATCCACTCATTCACCAACAGTCCTATACAGTCACTCATACATGTACTCACTCATCATATGTACTCACACACCTATACATCCTGTTACACAACGCCACTCATCCATAGAGTTACTCACACACAGTCACTCATGCTAATAAAGAATCAAACATCCATTTACTTGCATATACAGTTATACACACACCGCCACACTTACTTCTACAGAAACTTACACATACTTAGTCTTTTAAACAATCACTTATAGAAACACATACTTATTCATACAGGAACTCTTTCAATCTCTCACTCTCACATATACTCACTTATATACACCAATAGTCACATATACTAGTTTAAAACATATGTAGTTACTCATAAGGACACTATTGAGACAGTCATTCACTCACTAACACACCCATGCACACACTCATCCACCCATACAGTCCTGCACACATGCTGTCTTCAACACATACAAACAGTGAGTCACTCATTCATGCACCTATGCACTACGTAATACCCCCCACCGAACCATACAGACACTCAGACACTCATACTGATACTCAAAAAACCAACTAATAACCTAAATAGACACTCATGTAGCTACTCACCAACCCATGCAGCCACTTATACACAAAGTGAGAGACTGATACAGATATTTACACATTTAAACATTACTCACTAAGCCATGTATTCACTAAGATACACTTAATCAGTCAGTTATACAATCAATTTTTCAAAAACAAATCATCCATTTAGACACTTATATACCCATTTATTCTTCCATCGACCTTGAGATATACATATATAAAACATATTTAATTTTCAGAAAAACACACATTCACTGGATGATGTCATCAGTGATGTCACTGACCATGTCATGAGTGATGTAATATGTGACGTCATCAGCAGTGCATTGCGGGCGCGCGAGTTATAGTTAGCTGAACTAACTATAACGGGGGAATTTCAATGGTTTTGTACGAGTGAAAAATCCAGCTAACTATAACGCCCCTGAAACCTATGGTTTTTTCAGTGAATATATATTATATATATATATATTATATATATATATATATATATATATATATATAATATACATCATTGAATCCTTGTAGCAAAACAAGAAAAGTGCATTTTCTTTTAGTTTGCCCTTTCTGTATTAGATACACTTAAGGAACTTTCAAGTGTTGTCAAAATCTATTCCTTAAGAAATGGTTCCAGTAGCTTGATTCACGTCTCAATTAGCAGTCGTCAGACAATCAAGTAAATAAACACTAGAAGGAGAGACAGGAGAATCAAATTTTAACTTTCATACCATACAAAAGCAGCAGTCTGAGGTAAATACATTTACATTCTCAGTATGAAAATAAGTTCAGTTGTGCAACCTCAAAAAATATCTTAAGTAGATATTCTGGACTGCTCGCTTCACATTATGCAATGTCTCCCATCATCAGTAACTCACACAAGAAGAGGTAGAAGAGTTAGAGACTGGTAAGGGTTAGGAAACAAATAGTGGGGATAGAAAGCGAAACACTGAAAGAGAAAAGGGGAGAAATTACTGTTCCCCGTTATAGAAACAATGGCTTTTCTTTAACAATTGCAACTCTATTTATGAAATGGACTGTGGAATTGATGGGAAAGAAGTCTACGATACCTTACATTAACCCTTGGCCTTGTGCATGGTAATCTTGTGCTGCCTTGCATGGATAATGTTTGATTGTCTGGCCACTTGCAGTCAGAACAAATTATTCGATCAAGTCCCACTTGACTGTACTCGCTCTTTCCATCAGGTAACAATATGACAGCAACATTTTTTTTCTGTCTGGGAGTTAGCAGTTTCTCCAGTACTTCCACATGCACGACTCGGGTGCGTTGCATCAGTGGGCCTCTTCCTGCTCTGGTAGTGTGAGTCAGGTAGGGCCCACCAGTAAGGATGCTTCATTAGTAGGCCCAACACAAACAATGGGGTTTGTATTTCAAGTTGGCAAGTCAGCCATCACCTAAAGTAAGCTACAGCAGCACCAGCACAAGTCAGTCCAAGATGAATGACTGGTGCAGAACTCACGGTCAGGGATATTTTCACTTCGGTCTTCCACGGGCATATTCTCAACACTTTGCTCCCTCGAACAGGCAGGTGCCCAACTCAGGATGCAACAGCGACACTCTGTGAGAAAGTGCCATCTTTCTTGCATGGTATGCCCCCACTTTTTGCTGAATTGCTCATGTACTTTGACTAGGTGTTCCCTGGGCTCCTGCTGATCAGGTACCCAGGGGACTGTGTTCCTTCCCTAAAACTGCATGAAGCCTAAACCCAATTGGCATCTCTGGCCACATGTCAGCCCCTGGTAAATGGTACCCAAGGTACCCAGGACCCTGTGACCAGAAAAGGCCCCTAAGGGCTGCAGCACTTATTGTGCCACCCATAGAGGCCCTGTACCCGGACACACACACACTGCCTTTGCAGGCTGAGTGTCGTGGTGCAGAACAAAACAGAGAGTCGAAATGGCACACATCCCTGTCATGCCCACAAAACACACTGCCCTGGAATACCTCAGTCACCCCTCTAGCTGGGTGCCCTATGCCAGTGGTGTGGGCACAGGAGCATGAGCCCTGTACTCTTACAGTACCCAGGTCCATTCCTGGACACTAAGTGCAGGGCTGCCATTAAGAGTATATGGTGCTGGGAGATGGTCATCACGAACTCCACAGCACCATGATGGCTGCACTGAAGGCTGAGAAGTTTGATATCAAACTTCTCAGCACATTAAACCCACACTGATGCCAGTGTGTGTGTGCCAGGTGCTAGGTCTCCTCCCCCAGGATGGGCAGGGGAAGCTTCAAAGGCATGCCGCCTATGTGAACTTCTCCAGGCCACCTGCTTAACTCAGCAACTGGTCCCCACCAGTTCTGACCCCCACTCTGGCGGGAAGATCGTCGGGAAAACCTAAGTGAGGAAAGGGGGGGGGGGGGGAGTGCCAGCCTCTGCCAACCCCACCCCTCAGGTGGGGGAGGCGAGGTGTAGCACAACTCCGGGCTCTCACCATCTTGAGGATGGGGAGCCCTACATAATCATGACTAGGCTCCTGCCCCCCTCCCACTGGAGAGTGGCAGGATAGGGGGTGTACCCACCCCAGGGAAGGGATTGGTCCCTGACCTCTACCTACCTGTAAAGCCCCTAAATTTACTATTTAGGGGCACCCTGAACCTTCCTTCCTCAGATCCCGAATCGGAAACAAGAAAGAAGAACAAGAAGAAAGAAGACCTGCCGTGCAGCTGCTAACAAGAGGACGACACCAACTGACTTGGCCCCAGCCCTACAGGCCTGTCGACCCTCGAACCTGCTCCTCCAGTGGTCAGCAACCTCGAAAAACCCGGAGGACCTGACTGCCTTGCTCATCTAAAAGACTGGGACTCCCACGAGCAGTGGTTCTGCTCAAAGCAAGCAACAAACCCCTGGTGCCAGGCAGGAACCGCGACTCCTGCACACACTGCACCCGCTGAGCCCGCCCTGTGCCTTAGAAAACAAAGACCACGAGGACGTCCCCCTGGCGACTGTGACCAAGAATCCAGCACCCAAGGACCCTCCTCGACGCTCCTGACAACGCCTGCAGCCTCAGAACCAGGGACCCCTCCAACCGCGACCAGCAGAGGGTAAGATTTCCCGACGCGAAAAGACACCCCTGCACCCGGGGCCCTGCAGCCCCCTGTGCCCAGCTCCTGGCTGCCTACCTAACCTGCAGCTTCCCAACTTATCTCTCGAAGTGGTGGTCGCACCTGAAGAATCTTCGTCCCTGAGCTTGCAGCCTTTGTTCATCTGGTTGCTTCTCCATTAAAATACATTGAGCGCCTGATGGCTTAAAAGCACCCTGCACCCAGCCACCCGAATGCCCCTGGAAGTGCAACCTCTATCCTATCTTACTTGCCCTGTGTGAGTGACCAGGAGCCCAGCTCCCACAGCCGCGTGGCCTGCCTGCTAGCAGCCACCAACCATAGGCTAACATTGGGCCTAACTCTCTTTGCACCCAGCTGCCCCTGTGCCGCTGAGGGTGTAACAACTGTACCTACCTGACCCTGGGAGACCCCCGAGTCTATGCCCAGAACCTTAACTCTGCCAGTCGAGTACTTACCCGAAAGCCGATAACTCACTTTTTCTCCATAGGGTAACATTGACTGGTTTCACTTGGAAATTCTTTTGTGTCGAGCTTTGAAACTTTAAAATATTCACTCAAATCAGCCGAACAACGAAAACGAAATTACTCACCTGTTATCAGGAGAGATCCCAGAGCTGGATCTTGGTGCCCAGCACTGACCCTGAAAAGTAATTACAACCGTACTTACCGATAACTTGATTTTCTTCCATAGGATAACATTGCCTGGTTTTTGTCAGAAATTCTTCTAAGTGTCTATTTTTTAACCCCTTCAGTGCCCATGACGAGCTGGACTCGTCATGGGCCGCGGTGGCGCTGTGCCCATGACGAGTCCAGCTCGTCATAGACCCCGCCCGCTAATGCAACGGCCGGCACTGGGCGGGGAAAGGGGCGGGCACTGAAGGGGTTAAACTTACAAATATTCCTTAAAACTCGCCAGTGTAACAAAAACGATTTCTTTCAACTGTTTACAGGAAATGCACCAGGGTTGAATCCAGGATGCAACCCTGAGTAAGAAAATCACATGCAAAGTAATTGAAATTGCATTTACTTAAAAATCCCCATTGAGCTCAATGTTATAATTGTGTTTGAATTGTGTTGCCTGTTGCAACAACTGTAACTATTGCATTTAAAAGTATATTGCTTATTGAAAGTATTCAACTACAGCATTTTATTATGAGAAAGTATTTTGATACCTACTTGTGGTTCTAAAATAAAACAACTATATATTTTTATATACATAACAATTGGCCTAGAGTTCAGTTCTTGTGTGTGTGAGACCATTTGCTGACTGAGTGTGTACAACAAATGCTTTAAACTGTCCTCGGATACTGCCTTACTGCTCGACCAAGCTACCACTTTAGAGAGTAAGGTTATATCTAAACCTCTGCCAAACCTCTGGGGACTGTGGACTCTGTGCACACTGAATCTTACTTTGGTGCAGTATATACAGAGCCATTTTCTTGCACACTCCTCTTACATCCATGGACTTCTCTTCAGTGCTTGAAAATCTTTTCAAAGTCAGGCAGTGTCAACAAATGTGGTTGTTACAGTTCTTCTGGCACCTCTAAGTACTAAACTTCAAAGAGTAATTCTTTTTGGGACACCCTCAGTCACAGCCGTCACCATCGGCACTACCATAGAGGTATGTCTGGGATGATGCCCAACCTAACTAACAATCTTTAGCGTTGACTGTACTTTGCCTTGTCTGAGACCCTCAAAATCCCTGGTAAACGGAATCTCCCGGTCGCCACTGCTGTGCAACCCCAGGAGTATGGTTACGAAATCCAGGCACACTGACGAAGATCCTGTCTCCTCTTCACACCCCAGTTGCAGCCAGTTTTTGTTTAGTCCACCTGTTTAGTTTTGCAACCGGTTTTGGGCAGTTCTGCATTTTTGTGTATTCTAGGAAGACTTGTGACAACTGTGGGGAGCGGGGAGACACTTCAAAGGTGCAACCCAAAACAGCAGCAAAATGGCAAGAGACCCTGTTCCACTTAACTACCTGTTAATGCGTAAGGGTATAATTTCCCAGGAAACAATTAATCAGGGGCACACCCTAGCTTTGAAGTAACCCTTTGTCTTCTTTCTTAATATTACCAACATTCCAGTGTTTGACCTACTAAAAGAGATCCTTGGAAGGTTCTGGGGTGGGAAGCCCTTCAAAATGCATTTGCTTTCTGGGTTTTCCCTCCAAGCCTCCATCATAGGGAAAATACAGAGTATGCCCAATACAAAATGGAAACCCCTGTGGCTGCATTCTTCACACAAAGGCCATGTCCACGCATAAAACATCTGCATGCCTGTTGTGCACGCAACATCCACTTCTCTTATTGCCAGGCAGAAGGCTTGGTTTTAGGAACCGGTAGAACAATTTTTAATGTAGGAGAAGATGGTATTCACCCACCTAACAAACAAAATGCCTCTATAGACTTTACTGGGGTCGCCCCATTACTAAACCTTGAACATTCTACAAAGAAGAGCTTGTACTCTATTCACCTTAGTGGTATACCCTCTTAAAGACTTTACATGGACCGCAATTTTAAGTGAAAAGGTTGACAGGTATGCATTTCCGACTAACAAGACACCTTCCGCAAGGAACTATGGACATCCCTCCGTAGTTTGGTAAAATACACTACATAGATTTCGGAGATGAGCACAATCACATACAAACTTAGAGCCATGCTTACAACCCCAGTGTGAGTTAAACCATCTCTAATTCTAAATTATTCAACTATCTGCAATGCTTCAACATCTTTAGTTACGGTATAGAAAAAAAACATCCGCAGTGTTATAACTATTTAACATGGGCAGGTGCCAGGAGATCCACTGGTGGATAATCTATTGTCAATAGAAGCTTTGGCTTTTGTTACAAATGTTTTGCCACAGACTTTGTCTTTAAGCCACAATCCACTTTGAAACCTATCTCTGCAACCCATGTCAAGTGTGCTCAGCCTTTACCTTAACATGGAGTACTACTTGCAACTAATCTGTCACAGTGCAGCTTGCAACTTTCAACATGCACAACCACACCTGTATCAGAAATTATGCTATTTCCATTCACTGCACCCACACATGTACACACATTAACTCTATGTGGTTTCTGACTGTGATGTCATCTGTGATGTCAACAATGATGTCATTTAACATGCAATGACTGGTTTAATATACAAGGATATAAGAATAGATTGGCAGGTGCACTAGTCACAGTTAGCTCAGTAAACTATATAATTGTGGATTTCAGAGTTTTGCTTCGTTCACAAACATTAATTGTTGATCCTTTTTTCAAAACCTAACGATATCGTCACTTTAACCTTTGTTTTTTTTTCAGCGATTATATAGACACACAGATACACAAACACACAGACAGTGAATTTATTTAATTAGTTCTCTTTGCACTTTTATGTACCGAGAAGTATTTGTAAGTCAAATGTAGATAACCCCTTTAGGGAAATCTAATCTTCCTGGCAGAAAATAAGTAGCACTCTGACCTACTGTCCAAGTAGTGTGTTTTATAGAATGGGTACTTTAGGACTGCACAATAGAGTAATTAAGGGAAGCAGGCACAAATGGCAGACTTTTCCATCTTCTACAAGACATGATGCTGTTTGGTCCGTTTATTTTCATGCTGCTCGATTCTTTGTTAATTATGTTGGTTTGATACCTTTTAAATCTATATTATGCTTATTCTTTGTATTTAATGTTTCGTCTGTCAATCAAAAACGGCATTGGCAAAGTCAATTTAGCATTTTAAACCAGTCATCAGCAACGTTGGAATTGGAAATTAAAAATGACTGATGGTAGATCATTAGTTAAACATAAGCAGTAATTGGCCAGTTTGAATTGATGAAAAAACTTTTTTCATTTAACGTTCCAAGAAAGACTACAACCACTACACACAGCGGACAATAAACTGGAACATCTATGCATGGGTTTGCTAAAACAAAAGGAGTTAGCAGCCCTACAGCAGCGTACTGCTGGTAGGGCATCACAGACACACACACAAAACAGTGGAACAGAAATGGTCAGGAGTGGGGAAAAACAGACTGGAAAGCTTTAGGCCCAGCAGCAGTATGCAACTGCCAGGCCGTCTTACAAAAATAAAAGTGTGGAGCAGGAAATGGTGGGCCAGGGAGCAAAGACAGAGAAACAAGCTGAAGGAAGGCGCCTGGCAGCAGTGTGAAGAGGACACCTCCTCTCAACCTCCCACCCAAAAGCAACATTACAAGACTAAAAATACAGGGGATGAGGAGGGACAGAAGAGCAAGGGATGAACGAGGGAATGGATGAGAGAATGGGGTAGTGAGTGAAAGAGCGAGAGTGATGCCCCCCCATGGAGTAATAACTTGGCAATAAAAAAAGATGTTACAAAACTATGCTCTAGAGGCTGGGCGAACACAAGAATAGGGAGCTACAGCAGATTGCAATTGAGACCTAAAAAAGAAACATCATAATCCATGAACTTGCACTTTCTCTGTGTTAGCCTATGTGCCACTTAGCAAATGAGTTTTTGTTTTACATATATTTTATATTGTTGCATATACATAGTAGCCCTAACAATGGTAAAGCTCTACAGAATGGTTTGGGACTGTCATTATGACGATGAAATCCTTATTTCAACAGAAAACTGATTTTGTTCCCCATATGTCACAGTTTCTTGTAAAATATAGCGTGTTATACAACTGCATTTTCTGCACTACAACACCCAAACATATAATATTAATTATTATATACGCCATGACATTCGACATAAATGTCCTCCATTGGCCCAGCAAAGCATGACATTTGGAGCAAGAATAATTGAAAAAGACATCAGACACATTTATTACTACAGTGCAAAAATCAATTTCCTGGTTTCTGTTACCCACAATAAAGCTCAATGTTAGACCTAGTACCTTGGCGTAGGTCCCCTTCCAATTTTTGCTGTTGCCTCATGTGTTTTTGCTGGTGTTAGATGCTTTGGGCACTGTGCCACTGCTGTCCAGTGCCACAGTGCAAGTGCTCCCTATTGTAAGTTGATGTATGAATTAGTGATTCCATGATAGGCTGGTTTGGGTTACCTGTCAGACCCTTGTACAGTGCACCAGGAGGGCCCAGGGCTGGTAATCCAAATGCTGCTGGTGGGCTTGCAGCACTGGTTGTGCCACCCACAGTAGCAGCCTGTAAAAGTGTGTCTAAGGCTTGCCATTGCAGAGCCTGTGTGCAATATGGTACTTCTATGCTGACTGGGCAAGTGCACCCACTTGCCAGTCCCTAAACCTTCCCTTTTCTTCTTATCAGACACCCCTATGGTAGGCCCAAGGGCAGGGTGCATTGTAAGTATAAGGTAGGACAAGCCCTGGTGTGTGTGGCATGTCCGAATAGTGAATTACAGCCTTTTTCGTTTTTCACTATTGCAAGGCTCCCTGTTCCCCATAGGCCAGAATGGGCAGTTTGATTATTACATCTTATAATCCTAACTGACTCAGGGAACATAGTAGAAATTCGAGTTTAGTATGCCTGAACTCAGAATGATAAAATACATCTTTTAGTGAAGTTGGTTTTAACATTCTGTGTTTGAAAATACCACTTTTAGAAAGTAGGTATTTCCTTGTCTAACCATCCAAACCTGCCTCTGCTAGGTTGTGTGTTCCTTGTCTGAAGTTTGAATGACAGGGGCTGGGGGATTCCAGGAGACAGAGTGAGTCATCACAAGGCTGAATAAAGAGATCTGCATCTAGATGGGTGGGAGGAGTTGCACCTGGGTCCTGAATAGGGCTGTGCCTTCCCTTCACAATGCTGGCACCACCTTCTGTGGTGCGTCTGATGTCTCTGCCCTGCACCCTGAAAGTAAAGAAGGAGTCTTGTCAACAAAGTGCTCCAGGACTGACCAGAACTGGTTTGGACTAGGCAAAGGCCTCTGCCTTCAGAGAACAAAGAAAAACTGGGTATAAATATTGGGACCCAAACCCAAAAACTTTAGATCACTTTGGGAAACATGAAGAAACGTCTGGTGAGGAGCGGAACCAGAGACTGAGGAGAGACTATCCCTAAGCTGAAGTGCTGCTTGGGGGATTGGCCTGCAGTTGTTGCCTGACTGCCAAAGAAAGGACCTTTGTATGTACTTTATTCAACTTGTGAAGGATCTCCAAGGGCTTGAGGAAAGAGCTTGCCTCCTGCTGAAGTCTCAGGGACAACAGACTTCAACCACCAGCTCCCCAGAGTTCTTTGGCTGTGCCTGCAGCTGTATTGGGGCCTTCTGAGGAACTGCGCGTCGCAAGGAGCTGGAAGCGCGACTCACGAAGAAGTATGATGCCGCCGCAGCCGCTGTTGACGCATCACTGAACAAGGGTGTCGCCGCTGCAGCTGTCGCATCGAGCCGAAGCGCCTTGCACCACCGGAGAAGCGTGCCGCCGCCGCGGTCGTCGCATCACTGAACAAGGGTGTTGCCACTGCAGCATCGAGTAGAGACGTCTCGCATCATCGTAGAAGCGTGTCGTAGGGCCTGTCGCGGCTAGAAGAATCATTGAGTCGCTGCACGGCCGTCGGGCTTGCATGCATCATGTTGCAACAAGAAGACGACGCCGCCATCTTTGTTTCATTGCACCGGATCTTCATCGCATCACGGCATCGCCATGAAAGCGCAGTAAGAAACCGACGCATCACCGTTCCTGCGTGTCAGGAACCGACGCATCACCTTCCCTGCAAAACTTAAGTTGTATAGCGTTACGCATCCAAAGGTACATTGGCTCAAAGTGTCGCATTTTAACATCTAAAGAGAACTAAGCTAATTCTACCATTTTAAGTACAGTATTGTGGATTTTTGTCGTTTATGGTCTTGTGTTAAATCTATATAAAGAATACTTGTGGAGGAGCCTAGCGCGCATCCAAGATGGTCGCGTGAGCACAGGGCTCCCCGGACCCTTTCTGCTCCTCGGAATATATCCTGAGACTATCCTGATTTGGTTTATGGAATCTGGGAGATGAAGACCAGCTGATCATATATCTCTTTTCAAAACTCTAATCGGACCTGGGAATCCTGAGTTGTCGTCGTCGGAACTTTTGGGACCCACCCGACGGAGGTGGCCGGGGTGAAGGTGACCCGTGGGGCCGGGCTGCAATTGAACAACAGCGGCCTCAGCGCGGTGCCAGTTGCCGATTCAGCACTTTCGGTTTCGGTTTTGGCCTTCAGGAGATCAGCTGGCGTGCGTGCTCAAGGTGGCGAGGTGCCTCCTGGGCCTCTGCCCGAGGCTTGCTTCCATCTGCTACTGGTGGGCCTAACGCCTCCGACCCCTACACCGACAGCTTGTGGTCCTTTCGCACACCTCTTGATCGGAGGTCCCATTGAGAGACTGCGCTCACATGGCGGGCAAAGGGGGTCCGGAGGGGCGCAAGACCAAGGCTTCGCTGCGCGGGGGAGCGGTCCAGAGCAACAACATGGACCGCTATACCCAGGGCAGGGGGTCCCCTGGCGCTGCTGGCCTCTCCCCGGATGCTGCAGGGGGAGGCACGACCGTCTCTGCGGAACCTTCCCTACAGGACATTATGGGCGCCATCGAGGGCATCAGGGAAACCATCGCGACGCAATATGAGGCCCTGGCCCGTAAGATCGACACTGTCGCGATCGACGTCACCCTGATTCGGGCCGACCTCTCTAAAACCAACGAGAGGGTCCAGGCCCTTGATACACGGACCTCCACCCTGGGTGCGGCGGTGTCGGATCGGAGGGCCGCGCTTGGGGACATTAGAGTGGTCAACGACCATATGGCCCGGCGGCTTGAGGACTTCGAGGGACGGGCCCGACGCAACAATATCCGCATCATTGGGGTACCGGAGTCCTCCGACAGCCGCCCGGTGGACCTCGTGGTCGAGGAACTTATCCTGCAACAGCTGTCCCCGGTTGGCCTAAGCAAATTCTTCGCTGTGGAGCGAGCCCATCGAGTTCCGGGCGGCCGGCCGCGGCCGGGGGCCCCCCCGAGGCCTATCGTGGCTAAACTGTTCCACTACAGGGACCGCGATGCTATTCTGCAGGCTTCACGGACCCGTGGCCCGGTCCGCTACGAGAACTCGACCGTCAACTTTTATCCGGACTTCACGCAACTGGTCCAGAAACAGCGGATGGGATTCCAAGGGGTGAAGCGCCGTCTCCGCGAGCTAGGCCTGAAGTATTCGATGATCTACCCGGCGAAACTTCGAGTGGAGCATGGGGAGCGGACAGCCTTTTTTGACTCTCCTGTGGCCGCAAGTGACTGGCTGGACTCGCTGCCGGACGGGGGTGGCCGGCCCGGGCCCTCTGGGGGCACCGCAGGTGACGGGTCCCCTTAGACTGACCTTTGGTCCTTGCTTCTGCGGTTTTGCACTGTACAGTTGGGTCTTACTTCTTTTGCATACTGTGTCTTACCAGGACCCGTGAGGGGTGCGGGCGGGTTCGGGTCCCTTTCCTCCTCCGGGGTCTTTTTGTAGAATGGGGTTAGTGGGGCGACAGGCACACTGCAAGTTGGGGGGGGTCTTTGGCCCGCAGGGGTGCAGGGTGGGGGGCGTTGGACTTGGGGGGGGGTTGGGGGGGAAGAGGGGTTGTTTTGTTGTGTGTTTTTTGTTTACAGGGCGAGGTATTGATTTTTATCCGTATTTGGGAACAGTGCTGCGGGCTGGGGGCCTCTTGATCTATTGGAGGGGATGGGGGGAGACGGGTTGAGGCTTATGTCGTGGAACGTCAATGGGTTGGGGGACCGTATTAAGCGGGGTGTTGTACTGCAATATTTGCGTCGTTTGACTCCTGATGTGGTGTTTCTCCAGGAGACGCATTTGGTCGGCAATGTCTGCCATGCGATGAACAGGGGGGGATACCGCCTCGTAGCCCATTCTGGTTTCACAACTGGCTCCAGGGGGGTGGGCATTCTCCTGCGAACCTCCCTTCCGGTGGAGATCACGAGGATAGTCTCGGATGACAGAGGGCGCTATGTGTGTTTGATTGGGAGGTGGGAGGGGCGGCCCCTTACCCTGGTTTCAGTCTACGTCCCCCCGGGCCTCCAGAACTCCACCTTTACTGACTTGGGTCGAATGCTGCTTGACCTTCCGGACGGCCTCCTGCTCATGGGCGGGGACTTTAATTCTGTTGTTTCGGGTGAACTGGATCGTCACCCACCGAGGACCCTCCCCGCTGCCCAGTCATGGCTGGGTGGGATGTTGGAGACCTTCGGCTTGGTGGATAGTTGGAGACTAATGCATCCGACCCAGTGTCAGTTCACCTTTCATTCGGGGGCGCATGGGAGTCTCTCCAGGTTAGACTACTTCCTTATGCCCGCGGCGCAGACTGGTCGGATTCGAGAGGTCAGACACCTGGCGCGTGGTATCTCCGACCATTCTCCGCTGTGGCTTCTCTTTGACACCGGGTCGCGGTCCGCAGGGCGGATAGCTCCCATTAACCCCTGGTACCTGCGGGACCCTGTGACTCGTGACAGCCTGGTTAAGGCCATGGACCAATACTTCAGTGAAAACGAGGGGTCGGTGTCGTCTGCGTTGTCCCTTTGGGAAGCCTTTAAAACTGTGATACGCGGACACGCCCTCGCCCAGATAGTGGTGGCCAAGAAGGTTAGGAGCGAGGCGGTGGTGCAGCTGGAGACTGACATCTCGGGGCTGGAGTCGGCCTTGGAGGCGAATGTTACTCCGGACGGGCTACATGCCCTTAGCCTGAAACAGTTCGAATATAGGTCCCTGGTCACTGACGCGGCCAAAACTATGTACAGGGAGCAGCAGGGCCGATTGTATGACGCGGGGGACAAGGCGGGAAAGTTGATTGCGTGGCTGGACAAAAAGGAGAGAGTGAATCGTGTGGTCCCCGAGTTGCGTGCTGCGGATGGTGTGTGTGTGACTGAGCCGGATGAGATTGTGGAATGCTTCGCTGACCACCTCCGGGCGGTGTACTCCCCGGTGACTGACAGGGACGAGGATGACTCTCGCCTCCTACTGAGAGATATTGCTTTGCCCGGCCTGTCCGTTGAGGACCGGGAGCGGCTGGACGCCCCCTTATCGTCGGATGAAATAGCGACCGCGATTCGTTCCCTTCGCTCGGGCAAGGCTATGGGTCCTAACGGTCTGCCCATTGAACTATACAAATTGCGTCCTGATAAGCTCGCGCCCTTCCTCAGCCGCATGTTCCGCGACTCTCTTGCGGCGGGTTCCCTTCCGGCCGACCAGCGTTTGGCCACTATAGTCGTTATCCCCAAGGAGGGCAAGCCGCGTGACCGCTGTACTTCTTACCGGCCTATTTCACTGCTCAATGCGGAGCCTAAAATCCTGGCGAAAGTCCTGGCCAATCGATTGTTGAGTGTCGTGTGCGACCTTATTCATCCGGACCAATGCGGCTTTATCCCGCACCGCAACACCGCTCTTAACTTGCGGCGTCTGCACGGTGCCCTTGCCAGGGCGGAGTTCCTCTCCGAACCGGCCGTGCTGGTTTCTTTGGATGCCACGATGGCATTTGACACTATTGAGTGGCCATTTCTCTGGGCCGTCTTGGATAAATTCGGCTTTGGAGAGGGATTTATTGGCTGGGTGAGGCTCCTTTACACGGGACCCATGGCTCAAGTTGTGGTGAATGGGCGGGTCTCTCGGCCCTTTGCCCTTGGCAGGGGCACGAGGCAGGGGTGCCCGTTGTCCCCGTTGCTTTTTGCTCTCGCCCTGGAGCCACTCGCTGCCTGGCTCCGTTGGGAGCCCTCGCTTAGAGGGATCCGGTGGGGCCCGGGCTTCGAAGATCGGGTCTCGCTTTATGCGGACGACATTCTCCTGTATCTCACCTCACCGCGGCAGTCACTCAATGTCCTCTTTGACGTTCTGACCTCCTTTGGGAACAATTCGGGTCTCACGATCAATTGGTCTAAATCCTGCGTTTATCCCATCTCTGGTGGTCTTCCTCTCCTGCCGCCTCGGCTCCCGATTCAAATATCTCTGAGCGGCTTTAAGTACCTGGGGATATACGTTTCGCTGGACCCGGTGGCTCGCTATGAGCAGAATCTCCTGCGTCCACTTCGGCGACTACGGGAGGACACGGCCCGGTGGTGCAGGCTGCCCCTGTCCCCGCTGGGTCGGGCCGCGCTGTTTAAAATGATGTCCCTTCCCAGGTTCCTCTATGCCCTCCAGAACTCCTTCGACGTTATCCCAGTGGCCTACTTTCGGGAGGTGGAGAGCCTGCAGAGGAGACTGGTGTGGAACGGGCGGGCGCGTATTGCTCTTGCCAAGCTCACTCTCCCCTGGTATGACGGGGGCATCGCGCTTCCTGACATTCGCAGGTACTATTGGGCCTCGCAGCTATCTGCCATTAACCACGCCACTTATGCGCCCGGCTTGAATCCGGCGTATGAGATGGACAAGTTCCTGCTTCCCGGCGGGAACTACAACAGGGCACTTTATTCCCGCCTGGCTGGCCGGACCCTTACGGGCCCTACTAAGATTGCTGTGCGGACCTGGAGGGCTGCCACTGCGGCCATGGGCTGGAGTGAGCGATTAACATGTTCTACTCCCTTGTTTGCCTCCGACCGCCTGGGCAGCTTGTGGACCACCAAGGGGTTTGACCAGTGGGACACGATTGGTATCAGCAAAGTGGGAGACCTGTGGCACAAGGGCGCGGTCAAGACTTTCGCGGTGCTCCAGGCCGAATATGAGCTGACCGACAGGGAGTTCTTCCGCTACGCCCAGGTTCGACACGCCCTGCTCTCGGTCTTCGGGGAGGGGACCAAGATCCCTGTTTCTTCGCCCCTCGAGGACCGCATACTTGACGGACATGTCCCTGATAGTACTATTTCTTTAATTTATAAAAAATTGATTAATCACCGGGCGGACCTCCTGGTGCGCCTTCGGGAGGCTTGGACTGGGGATGGGGTCGAACTGGACGACGAAGATTGGCAGTTTGCACTGTCGTCCCCCAAGGAGGTTGCCATTCCGGCTCGTCTCCGGTTGGTACAGCTCAAGATCCTCCACCGGGTGTATGTGACGGGTCCGCGCTTGGTCTCGATGGGATTTTCCGACGACGGGCTCTGTAAGCGAGGCTGTGGGCTCAGCGCCACCTTTCTTCATATCCTTTGGGAGTGCCGCGAGGTGGCGGACTACTGGCGCCGGGTCCACACGGTTATGGGACAGGTCACTGGGGTTGTGCTGCTGCCGGAGGTGCGTCGCTGTGTCCTGAATGTGTGGGAGCCCAATGACTACAGCGCGGCTCAGACTCGGTGGGCGGCCCTAGGGAACATGATTGCCAAGAGGGATATAGCGCAACTTTGGGGCGCTCAACGGCCGCCCACCGTGTCAGTATGGAAGGAGAATATGGACTGGTGTATGTTTAGGGAGAAGACAGTGTATGTGGCCCGTGGCAAGCCGGGGGCATGGGGTAGAATTTGGGGGCAATGGAACGCATATCGCGGAGGCATCTGTACGCCCCCCCTGGTAGACACTGATATCGCCATGTCCCCCTGACCCTTGATGGTTCCTGGCGCTTTTTGTAACAACTACATTTGGACGTTCATCTCCCTTGACCCCCTTCCCCCCCCCCCTCCGTCCCCGGCCTCCCGGTACTCCTCTCTTTAGCGGATTGCTCAATTGTCCTGACTGGAGTCTCCCGGGGGGAGCCTGACCCGCACTGGTTTCCCTCATAACTCGCCTTTTGTTTTTATTGTTTTTCCTTTTGTTTTTGTTATTGTTGGACTGACGCTTGCTGTTCTTCGAGAACTATCTTGAGCCACTGCGGGGCAGTGCCCTGGGAACTGATTGTTGCCTTGATATGTGTATATTTCCTTATGTACCTAGCGGCCGGCCCGGGTGGTTGTAGGCCCATACTTGTAACCGAATTATTGTTCAATAAAAACTTTTTAAAAAAAAAAAAAAAAAAAAAAGAATACTTATTTTTGATATAAAACTTGTGTGGTAGCCATCTGTAGTGTTGTCACTTGATTACTGTATGTATACACAAATGCTTTACACACTGCCTCTGAGATAAGCCTGTCTGCTCATGCCAAGCTACCAAGGGGGTGAGCAGGGATTATTTTAGGAGTGTACTCCCCTTACCCTGACTAGACACAAGGGTCCCTATTTGTCAACGGTACCTACCTCTGCCAAGTAGAGACCCCCAAATCTAACACTCCATATTCTGGATACTCTGGACTTGGTGAAACTTGAGGTAATCTCAAATTCACACTATGGGCCTATACAATGAGACTTCTGTACAAATGTCTGAATTGATAGGTTAGGCGGGGCTGGAGTATTAGTCCCTGCCTGCATTCAAGAATGGTAAACAGCATATTAACTCAGCTTAGATAACAAAACTAATATGCTAATAAAAACCTCAGCCTTTCCCTTGAAAAATACACAACTAAACTGAATCTAGGATTATCATTTTCAGTCAAAATACAACTAAAATATCCCAAAAAATAGTTACCGCTCATAACATCGCATGTGACAAAGCATATTACAACCAACATTGATGACATCACCGCAGCACTAATCTCGATAACATCACAATGGGCAGCAAAAATAGGTAACAGCAACAGGAAACTGATACAAAATACAGCAGCCGGTGATTTTATCCTAACACAGGAAGACTTCTTAATAAATGAAGGCAAAATGTTGGCTAGTAGCAAAACTTACAAAAATCGTTCAACAAAAGATAGTTTCAGAAAATAAATACACAGAAAATATTAGTGACCACTCAAAGTAGCGAGTGAATGCAAATAGGATTTAACAATCTGCATTTTCACTCTCTGGAGGGCTTTTCAATAGGCAGAGACCAACATACAGAGATCCTGCGCATATATCAAGAAACATGAACTGAGATTCCAATGTCACAGTTGAACATTATGGGGATGTGAAGATGCTGCCTTCCTTTCAAGTGAATTGTTACTTTTAATTTCCTTCAAGCTGCTGCAGTCCTGCCAAGTATCACGCAACGGGCGTTAAACTAACGCATTTCAGTGTGGTGATCCGCATCACAGTCTTGTCCCCGGAATGAATGCCCGGACCGGGGCTCTTTGACGCGGCGGCTGTAAGTCGACTCTCAAGTGTGTTGGTTCATTAAGGCAACTCACCTGGGCCGCTGGCTACACCGGTGCTGGGAACGTAGCGGCGTGCCGACTAGGCCGTGGACCTCTTGCTTTGGGTAAGAGTTTGTTGTGGCCTCGCACATGATCTTGTTAGGGCGGCCTAGTCATTAAGGGCATTACGTTATTGCCCTTCCATTTGTGGTGCTTTGCAGCTGCTAACTTAAGAGTTTCACATTGCTCAGATAGGTGTTATTTATGATATCTGTGTTTACCTAGTCTTCATTCCTTGATTTTGCTTGTGAAAGGTGTCACTCCTATTTGTGGTAATGTCACTCATAAATGCACTTAAAATATGAAAATGTCACACCTAGCAATCTGTGTAGCAGCTCAGTTTCCTTGCATTTCTTTCTTTTAAAAAGGAATTCAAATTGGGCTGAATCAGTCATGTGTTTACATTTCGAATTTTCAACAGCCCGCATACAGGAAGAAACATACGTAATCACAAACTAATGCATTTAACAGACAGCGAAGCAAAATACATTTTTTGTTCCACCCACACACTGTCTTCCATCACCTTAAAATTTCAATCAAAGCACAAAAGTCTTCATCAGTGAATTTCAAGACTGTCAGAAACAAGTCTGACAACTGGGCAAATTACCTCAGTAACATCTGCTGATGGCACCATATTGCTTAGAAAATGGTATATGCATCTTTGACATCCTCAACAAACTGGAACTCCTCCAACAAACCACTATTTTCATTCTTAACAAATGCAGCATTCTAGACCTTTCATTACAGCACTTTACTCACTTACATACCAACAATGTAAAAATATGGCTTGGTCACACCACTCCTTCACTGCTATTAGTTCAAGCAATTCCATACATTATCTCACTCCCTAACGAAGTACCCCCTAGAAACCATCAGTCAAATCCACTGTGTTCTGACTGCACTTAAAGCAGTCTCAACTACAGAGGATACCCCACTAAACAATGCGTCAGTCTAATCGCAGACCAACAAATTACTAATTCCAGTGAAAAATGTAAAGTCTTCAAAAATGTTTAATTTGAAAAATTAACAAATTCATTATATTGAATCCAACACACATAGCAAAACCATGAAATCTATCTGTCTGTCAGGAATTTTAAAACATTACAAGTCCTTTATAAGCTCCTGTCTCTTCTTCACAACATGCCTCAGAGGAATTAAACATCCATATCTTGCTCTCACTTTCCCTTACCATTGCTGCCCCTGTACTTATTACAGTCCTAGCTAAAGGAAGACAGGGACTCATCTCTGAGAACTTATTTTGGTATATTAAGGACATTCAGCTATTCACAAGCAACAAAGCAATGGTGAAAAACAATGTCCAAAATCAAGTGTCATTCAGGCCCATCATAAGTATCAGAACAAATATACAAGGAGGTCTTCTCCTCCGTCTCGAACAAAACTGAAATACAAACAATTTGGTGTTAACTTTATTGATGTCACCACAGAACATGGCATCTACAAGAATCTAACTTTTTACATACAGATTACTGCAGCTCTCTCGTTATCACTCATTATCCTGATGGAACAGCTCGAGTGCTATACATGCAGCCACTTGCCTCAAAGGACAACAGAAATTCGATCACATCACACCTACCTTGACTGGCCTACACTGACTGCCCTTGATAGCCTGAGGCATTTTCAACATCTGCTTAACCATCTACAAAGCTGTGATGGCAGCCTACCAATCAGAGAAAATGACATCTCTTGCAGCCAATGCAATACCAGAAGATTGGATTCAGAACTGCAGAAAACAAAAAAAGCCCAGAAGCAAAACTCCTGAATCCATGGTCAAAGGTTATGGACAACCTTCCTCTACTCCCGCATACACATCAGACTTCAATGACTTTCTTGAAGTTCTGAAAGAAATTAAAATCTATCCTCTTCAAGAAGTATTTCCAATATCACTTTAAAACATCTTGCAGGGGGCGGGGCTTAGGAGCCGAACATGGCGGACGTGTCTCCCTAGAGCTCCGCAGTTCACTCCTTTTCAGGGCCAATATCCTACTAAATCCTGGACCCCAGAGACTTTTAAAGTTGGTCACCTGCCGCGGAACACACCGTGATCCTGCTGACAGGATCCGGTGGCGGCGGGAGGCCGGGAAAACCTTGATTGGGGTCTGACCTGTGGGAGGAGAACTTCCGTGGCTGCCGTTCACCCATCTCGCCGGTGGAGCGGCTGCGGAAACGGTGGCCCAGTTTTGCGCTGCTTCTGTGGCGTATCAGCAGAGGATCGGCTCCAGAGCTGTGGTGGAACCTTGCAGCCTGGCGGTCGGCCTACATCGATGAAGCGGCGCCATTGCGGTGCCCCTCCTCCTGCTTCCCTGTGCTTGAGCGCTCGAGGGAATGGCGCTTCGGACCCGGCGGGGCCCACATGGACCTGGAGCTCAAGACCGCTGCTTAGCCCAGATAGCCGCACATGCCACCTAGGGCGGACCGCCCTGTCAAGAGCCGTCGAGACTGCCATTGCTGGGGCAGCGGAGCGCTTAGGGCCTAACACACCGATTCAGACGTCACTGCCTGGCCGACGCTGAGTGCATCAAGGCAGCTGCACGGGGTTGCAGTGCTGGTGTTCCCTGAGACTTTGGGTCCTGTCGGTGAGTTGCTGGACTGGTGGCCGTTTCCTGCTGTGTGGCTCCCCGGTGCTCTCCCCCGCACCAGGTTCCTGTACCGAGGGGTGCGCCATGCAGCCTGTGCTCTAGGGGCCACCTGACTGTCGGAGCGCATTTTAGCTGCTTTCCCATACACACGACTGCCTCCTTGTTGTGGAGGGAGCCTCCCTGCGACGCCGGAGCTGAGCTGGTGGTGGTTCTTCCAGGCCCGCCTGCGGTGGCCGGGGGCCAGCTCAGATACCATTGGAGGCCTTGGGAAGTGTGATTCTGGAGACGCTGGGGCAGAGCCCAGCGGCTGGTCCTGGGGTGGTTTGACACACGTTGCTGACCGCCGCCTGCCAGTCTCTTGCTACCTACCTCGCTGGTTGTGCCCGCAGCTGAGGCCGGTCGGCACGAATCCTTATGGTCCACACACTCGGCCACCATGGGCAATGATAAACATGGGGCGGCGGCTCCTAAACAGAACACAATGGATTACTATACCACCACCACCCCGCGGGGAAGGAGGCGGTGGAAGGTCTATCTTCCGACATGGCGACGTTGCTCGCAGCGATCAACCAGTCGCGGACCGCATTATAGGCCCAGATCGGGCCGTGGGCTCAGAGGTGTCTTTTCTCCATCAGGACCTCCGGAAGGCGGTAGACCAGATCACTGAAGCAGAAACAAGGGTATCCACCATGGAGGTCACTGTATCCACCATCCAGCAGAAAGTGGATAAGCTCACCATGGTCTCTCGGGAGCTGACGGCACGGGTCGAGGACACAGAAGGTAGCGCCCGCTGCAACAATATTCGTTTGGTGGGTTTTCCGGAAGGTTACAAGGGGAAGTCGATGGACAACTTCATCTCGGGTTGGCTCCTGGAGATATGTCCCCCTGCTTTGTGATCGAGAGGGCCCATTGAGCTCTGGCCAAGAAGCCGCCGCCAGGGGAGCATCCAAGGCCGGTAATCGCTCGGCTCCTCAACTAGGCCGATCAAGATGCCATCCTTCGGTTTGCCCGGCTCCACAAGGACAAAATGGTTTTTGACTCTCACCACATGATGGTCTTTCCGGACTATACTAGGTTGGTCCAGCAGCAACGTCAGTCCTTCGAGGTGGCCAAGCAACGACTTCGAGAATTGAACATATCCTACACGCTGCTGTTTCCCGCCCGGATGAAAGTCATGTATAACGCCAAGACATTTTTCTTTGACACCCCGGATGAGGTCTTCGTGTGGACTGATGAGAGACGAAACCTGAAGCCTCACTCGCCACCCCTTGTAGACTCGGACTCCTCCCAGGACTCGCACCGGAGTGGTCAGCAGGGCAGGGACACAGCTACGAGACGCAATCGATCTCGATCCAACTGGCGTGCTCAGAGCCAAGCTGCCTGGACTTCTGTTCCTCTTCAATCGTTGGTTGCAGACGGTGGTGGTGGCCCCGTGTTTGGTTGATCTCGATCCTATGGTTGGGGTCTCATTCCAGCCCTGTAAGGAGTCGGATATAGCACGCCCTGACTGTTTTGGGTAATGTTTGGGGGGGGGGGGGGTGCCGGGGGGGGGGGAGGAGATCCATTGGAGGAACGACTTGGGCCATCGTGTTTGGGACCTGGGATGGAATTCCACCACAACAGATACTCCTTGTTCCTAGAAGTATAGGGGTGGGGGAAGCAGAGGGTTGTAGGGGGTTATTTGTTGTTTGTTTTAAGTCTTACGCACCATACACACAAACCATTGTCTTGTCACCTTCACTTCGTCCAACATTATGCACGGTAACACCTAGGAATGGCCCACACGGCTGGTGGAACTCAACATTTTAGCCTGGAACGTGCGAGACTTACTGAATAAGGTTAAACGGGGGGCGGTACTCCAGTTGGCAAAGCGTTACTCGGCGGACAAAACTCCTAGCTACCAAGGCCCCAAGGCCCCTTGCCTCTCCCGTTATGGGTTCGCCACAGTATCATTTGGGATTTAATAGGGGAGCACGAGGCACGACAGTTCTTATTCATCGCAGGGTGCCTCTCCAGATCTCTGGCAATATAGCGTGCGAACAGATCACAATTGGGAGTGTCTATGCCCCTCCTCCACTTAGCCAGACATTCATAGACAAATTGACGCAACTCTGGGGAGATCTCCCTGGTGGCCTGACCATACTGGGTGGAGACTGGAACGACATTATGACTATTAGATAGGTGGCGAGCTAGGCCGCCGGAGGTGCCCCCTGCTAGATCCAAATTGCACACACTGGCACACACACTTGGCTGGGCAGACTCTTGGCAGGCCTTTCACCCCTCAGAAGCCGGGTTCACATATGCATCGTCAGTACAACCCCACCCTTTCACGCCTTGACTATGTATTCCTTCCGCACAGCTATGTACACAGAGTGTCTTACACGTCTATCCTGCCTCGGGGTCTTCCAGATCATTCGCCGGTTCAACTTAGGCTGCGCCTGCTTACGTGTCGAGCCCCATATCGGTGGCGTATGTTCCCATGGCTGCTCTGGGGTGCTGAGTACCAGGAGATGCACCATCGGGCGATCGCCGAGTTTCTTTGCTTCAACGCCATAACTTCCCCGTCCCCGATCATTCTCTGGGAGGCTCTTAAGCCTACGATTAGAGGGGCAGACATCAGTTATCGTACAGGGGAGAAGCAGCGCCAGATATGGGACCTGCAGGACCGTTCGGTCCATCTGCAATCTCAAATGGTGGAGAACTCAGACTCCTGTGCCCGTCGCAATATGCTGCATGTGCAGCAGCCACTCCATCAGCTGCACACAGATAGTGCTAAAGAGGCCTGGTTGGTGACCCAATATAGGATATATCAATGGGGTGATATATCCAGCCAGATGCTCCATAGGCTCTGCCAGGCCAGAGCATCCCCGACGCAGGTCCCCATACTAAGATCCACAAACGGAGACATGTGCACCTCCAACGAGGCTCTGGTTCAGGCCTTTGCCGACTTTTACTCGGCGCTGTATGAGAAACGGGAGGTCGTTGCTGAATCCCTTATTGATGATTTTTTCACTGATCTCCCTCCCAGTCGCCTCTCCGACAAACAGTGAGACTCCCAGCAGCATTATCCAATACCCTCCCGGGACGCGCACCGGGGCCAAGCAGGTTCCCCAGCGACTTCCTGCGCCCTCACATGGGGACTCTTGGACCATGTCTGCTTTGGGTGCTACAAGAGACCTCCGAGCAGTGCACTCTGCCCCTGGACTGGCGACGCGCCGAAATTGTAGTCTTCCTCAAGCCAGGCCGTCCCCCTGAAGACCAGGGCTCGTATCGCCTTATCTCATTATTGAATTTTGAGCCTAAATTGGGAAGTTTCTTGTAGACAGCCTTCGCACGTGTATCCAGGATCTGGTATATCCAGATCAGTCTGGCTTCATGCCACAACGCTCCACCAGACACAACATTAGACGGGCTCATAACGCAGTGGCCGAAGCCCACCGACTGGGTCCCGGGCATAGATAAGGCGTTCGATTCGTTGAGCTGGACTTATCTTTTTAAACTTCTGGAGTCCGTCAACCTGGGACCACTCTTTCAGGCCTACATGAAGAACAAGTTAATTACCTTCGGTAACGATGTATCTGTAAGAAACATTAGTTAGTTAGATTCCTCACCTTAGAATATCCCCAGGCGTAAGACTGGATCCGGAAGATTTTTCATCAGCAATACCCCTTGCGCGTCGTCTGCGGCTCCGCGTCCGTCGTCGGCGTCGTGCGCTGGAATGACGGAGTACTTAGACGCCGCCCTCGCGCACTGACGTCAGTTCTTGTACATAGCTTTCCGCACCAGGAACGCAGAGCCATGCAAGAGACCGACACTGGTGCCAAAAAATTCTAGGGCCCTGAAAGGGATAGCCTTAACCCTAGATGTCAGTTCGCAGAACGGGGAGGATGGGTGGGTCGGTGAGGAATCTAACTAACTAATGTTTCTTACAGATACATCGTTACCGAAGGTAAGTAACTTGTTCATCTGAAAGAAACACGTTAGTTAGATTCCTCACCTTAGAATAGATACCCAAGCAATACCAACCCCGGTGGTGGGTCTGCGAACCAAGATCACACCAGAAAGTCCTGGAGGACAGAACGGCCAAAGAAGCCATCCCTCCGGACTTGGCTGTCTAGGCAATAGTGCCTGGCAAACGTGTGCAGCGAAGCCCACGTCGCCGCCTAACAGATGTCCTGCAAAGGGACTCCCTGTCCCAAAGCAGTAGTAGCCGCCGTGGCCCGAGTAGAATGGGCTCGCAGCCCAACAGGAGGGTCCTTTTTCGCCAAGGAATAACAGATTTTTATACACAAAACGACCCACCGGGAGATGGTCCGTTTGTGCACAGCTTTTGCCTTCTTTGCACCCACGTAGCCAACGAAAAGCTGGTCATCCACTCGGAACGGTTTTGTGCGGTCCAAATAAAAGGAGAGCGTACGTTTTGGGTCCAGACGGTGGAGCCGCTCTTCCTCTTTGGAAGGATGCGGAGGCGAAAAGAAGGTGGGCAAGGTGACAGATTGCCCAAGATGAAAGGGGGTCACCACTTTCGGTAGAAAGGAAGGACGAGGCCGAAGGACAACCTGGTCCGGATGAACAGATAGAAAAGGAGGCTTGGACGATAGAGCCTGGAGCTCACTCACCCGTCTAGCCGAGGTGATGGCTACCAGGAAAGCAGTCTTAAGAATTAGAAGACGAAGAGGACAATTGTGAAGAGGCTCAAAGGGAGCGCACATCAGGAATGTCAAGACAAGATTCAAGTCCCACTGAGGCATTACGAAAGGGACAGGAGGGAACGTGTGAGTAATGCCTTTAAGAAAGCGTGACACTACAGAGGGCTGATCAGGAAGCCGTAAGAAGGCAGAGAGGGCAGCACGATAACCTTTCAAGGTGCCCAGGGCAGAGCCCTACCGGGCCAAAGAAAGAAGAAAGAGGAGACCCTCAGAAAGAGGGGCGGAAAGGGGATCCACAGCCTTTGCTGTGCACCATGCCACAAATTTGTTCCACCGGCAGGCGTATACAGTCTTTGTGGAGGGACGCCTGGCTGCCAGAATGATATCACAGACTTCAGGAGGCAAGTCAAATGGCATCAACTGCCGCCGCTCAATCTCCACGCATGGAGGTGGAGGCTGGACAGGTTCGGGTGGAGGACCGTCCCCTGCTGCTGCGACAGAAGATCCTCCCGAAGGGGCAGACGTATCAGAGGATCGGTCAACATACTGAGTAGCTCGGGATACCAGTACCTTCGTGCCCAATCCGGAGCCACCAAGATGACTTGGGCCTGGTCGCGCCTGATCTTCGTCACCACTCTGCGCAGAAGTGGTATAGGCGGAAAGGCGTACAACAGACCGCAACTCCACTCACGACGAAAAGCGTCGCCGAGCGAGTGCCGCCTTGGAAATTCCAACGCGCAGAACTGCTGACATTGCGCGTTCTCGTCGGTGGCGAATAGATCTAACCAAGGCACTCCCCACTGCTGAAAGAGACCTTGCGCCACCTCGGAGTTCAGACGCCATTCGTGATCCATCATGCACCGGCGGCTGAGTTCATCTGCTCTGGCGTTCAGAGAGCCTGCCAGATGTTGAACCACCAGGGTGATGCCCTGGTGTTCCAGCCATGTCCAGAGGCGCAGAGCCTCCTGACAAAGGGTCCACGACCCCACCCCGCCCTGTTTGTTGCAAACCACATGGCGGTGGTGTTGTCCGTGAACACCTGCACAACACTTCCCCGGACAGAGGGAAGGAAGGCTTTCAGTGCAAGTTGGATCGCTCTCAGCTCCAACAAGTTGATGTGGAGGCGAGACTCCGCCGGAGACCAGAGGCCTCTGATCTCCGCCTCTCCCATATGGCCACCCCATCCCAGGAGGGACGCATCCGTCACTACGACATGCTCCGGTAGGGGTAGGGAGAGGCTCTTGCCCATGACCCAATCGCGGTCCGTGAGCCACCACTGCAACTGCTGTGCAGTGCCCTCCGAGATCAAGACATGGTCGGACAGGTTGCCGTGATGCTGGGCCCACTGAAACTTCAGGTCCCACTGCAGAACCCGCATGCGCCGCCTGGCGTGATGCACTAGTAGGATGCAGGAGGCCATCAGCCCCAGAAGCCGCAACACTAGCCTGACCGAAACCCAGGATAGAGGCCGAAAGATGGGCCTGGATATCCCGGACCCGCTGTTCCGGGGGATGAACCCGGAACTGCACCGAATCGAGAACCGCTCCGATGAAAAGGAGCTTCTGAGAGGGTGTGACTTTGGCACGTTGATGGAAAACCCCAGCAAATGTAGGAGATCCGCCATAGTCTGGAGGTGGAGGTGGGCCGGCAGGACGGGGGATGTGGAAATATGCGTCCTGCAAGTCCAACGCTACCATCCAGTCTCCAGGGTCGAGGGTAGCTAGAACCTGAGCCAAAGTTAACATTTGGAACCGTTCCTTCGGGAGGAAGGCATTGACGTTCCGGAGGTCCAAGATAGGGCGTAGGCCCCCTTTGCCCTTCTTGGGAACCAGAAAGTAGTGGGAATAACAACCACAACCTACTTCTGGGCTCGGAACGCGCTCGACGGCCTCCTTGGCCAAGAGGGCCGAAACTTCCTATGATCCCCCGAGATACGGTGGTGCTGCGGTGGCATGGCTGGAGGGGTCGTCTCGAAGGGGAGGGAGTAGCCCCTTCGGACGATTTGCAGCACCCACCTGTCCGAAGTAATGGCACACCAGTGGAGCAGGTGATGGCGAACCCGGCCTCCCACTGGCGTGGAATGGGCCTGAAAGCTCGGACTAGGAAGGCTGTGAGGCGGATGCTGCCGGGGTGGATGTGGACTGACCGCGTCGTCCTCCAGTACCGCCTCGGCGGAAACCACGTCCGCGACCGCGTGCAGGCTGGTTCTGCAGCCGGTGGCTAGGCGGACGTGAGGAGGTGCCCCTTCCTTGGCCACGAAAGGAGCGAAAAGCGGAAGTTTGTGGCCGCGGGGCCCGAGAGGCCCAAGGACGTGGCCGTAGCCCAGGAGTCCTTGAAGCGAGCCAGCGCACTGTCCGCTTTCTCACCAAAAAGGCGAGCGCCATCAAAAGGCATGTCCATGAGGGTGCTCTGGACATCCCCTGAGAAGGACGTGGACCGCAGCCAGGCGTGACGTCGAAGCGCCACCGTGGTAGAAATCGCCCTACCCAGCGAGTCCGTAGTGTCGAGTCCACATCGGACTGCATGGCGCGCTGCATCTCTCCCATCGGCCAGAGCCGAGGAAAGCCGCGCCCGGGCCTCCTCCGGGCACAGTGGCAGCACGTCCTCCACCGCATCCCACAGAGAGTGGGAATAACGGTCCAAGAGACAGGCGGTGTTCAAAGACCGCAGGCCCAAACTGAGCGAGGAGAACAGCTTCTTACCAAGCTGTTCCAGTCTCTTGGAATCCCGGTCCGGAGGAGCGGACGGGAAGGAGGATTGGGAGGTAGAGGCCTGGATAACCAGACTCTCGGGGGTGGGGTGTTGGGACAGAAAACTGGGGTCGCCCGGAGCAGGGCGGTGGCGCCTGGCAACGTTCCTATCCACAGGAGGGACTGTGGAGGGCTTGGACCAGGTGCCCTGCAGAACGTCAGTGAGGGCCTCATTGAATTGCAGCAGAGGCTCAGTGGAGCATGCGGCAGACTGAAGCACCTCAGTGAGGATGTTAGTCCTCACAGCCACGGCAGGCAGCTCAAGCCCAAGGGCTTCGGCCGCCTTGCGCAGCACCACAGAAAAAGCTGCACCCTCCTCCGAAGCCACAGTCGGAGGAGAGATGAAGCCAGTGTCCGGTGAGGTATCCAAACCACTGGCCTCCCACAGTTCATCTGCCCAGTCCTGTGCAAGTTGGCCCTGAAGGGCCATAGGGTCGTCAGACCCCTCCCAGTCGCCCCCGTCATCCGATTCCTGGTAAACAGGAGGACTGTTCGGAGCCGGTCGATAGACAATATGTGTCTCTAGCGGCGTCGGGCGGCGCCGCATCGGCGTCGGGACCGGACAGGGGCTGAACCGGGGATAGACGTCGACCGGAGCCCGCGTCGGGGGTGGTATCCGTGTCGGCGCAGGAGGCGTAACGAGGTCGACCGGCGTCGACGGGGGCCCAGGCTCGGGCCCCTCGGGGACCTGCGGGGTCGGAGCCTCCAACGGCGCTGGGGCCGGAGCCGCCGGCACGCGAGGTCGCCCAGTCGAGTCCGCGGGCCCCGAAGGCACGCCAGCGGGCGTCGTCGGCGGGGCCAGGCTCCTCATGGCCGAGAGGAAGGCACTGACCTCCGCCGGCGTCGCGTCAGTCCCAGGGACCGTCGGCTATGGGGACTTGCGCGGCTCCTGCGGAGCCGCGTGGGTGGAACCACCCGGACCCTCGGCCGAGTCGCGCGACCGGGGAGGGGAGTCCGAAGAGCGCTGTTGCTTCTTGGACTTCTTGGAGTGCCTCGACTTACCCGAAGACTTCGAGCCAGACGAGTGACGATGTCGAGTGCGGCTCCGCGACCAATCCTTGGACCTCCTCCTGGACCAGGATCGAGAGCGGCGCGGAGCCGAGTGACGAAGCTCGAGAAGCTTGCGGGACCGCTCCCGCCTAGCTTTCGAGGTCAGGGCCATACAATCGGAGCACGAAGCCGCGTCGTGGTCGAGGCCCAAGCAGTACAGGCACCGGTGGTGATGATCGGTCACCGACATCAGTCGGTGACAGTCTCGCAGGCCTTGAAACCAGGCATCCTACCGGCACCAGAGTCGAGAAGTGACCAAAAAGTCGAAAAAGTTAGTCAAAAATTGACTAAAGGGGTAGCTCTCCCGGATCGGCGCTTACTGGCGCGGAAAAAAGAAGAACTGACGTCAGCGCGCGTGGGCGGCGTCTAAGTACTCCGACGACGTCATTCCGGCGCACGGATGACGGATGCGGAGCCGCTGACGACGCCTAGCGACGCGCAAGGGGTATTGCTGACGAAAAATCTTTGGGATCCAGTCTGACGCCTGGGGATATTCGAAGGTGAGGAATCTAACTAACGGGTTTCTTTCAGATATTATTATATACGGACCGTACAGCATCGGTTCATGTGGCCGGACATTGTTCGGCCCCTTTCCCCATCCGCAGGGCAACTAGGCAGGGGTGTCCCCTCTCCCCGCTGTTATTCGCCAATCGAGCCATTAGCCGCGTGGGTGCGCCTGGACTCAGTCTTCCGGGGACTGGATTGGTCGTCGGTGTCCTCTGACAGGATTGCGCTGTATGCGGACGACGCCCTGTTCTTCATATCAGATCCTTGGGCCTCCGGGCCCCATGTGCTCCAAATCCTGAGGATTTTTGGAGAGACCTCCGGGTTATGCGCTAATCCGTCTAAATCTATCCTATTCCCCATCTGCGGTGAAGAGAGGAGCCAGGTTTGGACCTCGCAACTGATAATTGCAGACGCAGGCTTTAAATACCTCGGGGTCTATATCACAAGGTGTCCTAACGAGGCTTGGTTGTGCAATGTAGCCCCGCTGCGCCCTGCGGTCCGTGACGAGACGACTGTGTGGTCCCATCTGCCCCTATCGCTCTACGGTAGGTCCGCCATTTTCAAAATGGTGACTTTACCACGTGTACTGTATCGGTTACAAAATTATCCGTACTCGATCCCCCCGTCGTGGTTCCTCCAAATGAATGCACTCCTGAACCGGTTTCTTTGGCAAGGGGGCGCAGTCCAGGTGGCGCTCGCAACATGTACCCAGTCCACATACTGTGGTGGGATTGCAGCGGCTGATATACGGGAGTACTACTGAGCCTTGCAGTTACTGGTAATTAATGAATGGTGATATGGCTTTCAGATGGACCCGGCTTATGCCGTAGAGTGGCTCTTCATGGCAGTTACCCTGCTGCTTCATCACTTGTACAGTAACTCGTCACTGGAGGCATTTCCTCCAGCCTGCCGGACAGTTATTCAGATATGGAGGCGGGTGGTCCGATCTATGGGTTGGTGGGGTAAGCTGACCAGGGCTACTTCCCTCTGGCAGGGATCTTATCTCCGGCCTGTCTCGTCACTGAAGGGATTTCGTAAGAGAGACGATATTGGGATATCCACTCTCTGAGATATTATGCAGGGATCTACGCTTAAGTCCTTCCAGAGGTTGCAGGCAGACTTCGACCTTCATAAATCACAGTTCCATAGATATTTACAGCTCCGTCATGCCCTGTGCCCCCTGATACGACATCTCCAGTCCTTACCAGAGTTTCACACGCTGGAGGGTCGGTTACTGATGGGCGACCTGGGGGCCCACAAAATCCTGCAAATCTACCAAACACTTACGACACATGCAAATACCACTATACACCGGACTCAAGCGGCACGGGAGGCAGACTTGCCTGCTCTGACAGATGACGATTGGTCGGAGGCGCTGGCTAGTCCTAGGTACAGCGCGGTCTACACTAGATATAGGCTGATCCAATTTAAATATCTCCACAAGGTTTATTATACACGCATCCGGCTCTGGAAGATGGGAGCTATTCAGTCCCCCGTCTGTCTCCTTTCTGACTCAGACGAGGGGTCGTTTCTTCACACAGTGTGGAGATGTGGGGCATTGCAACACTTCTGGTCGGGTGTCCTGTCTTGCATGGGGCGGGTATTAGCATGGGACATTCCCGCAGACCCTCGACTGACACTCCTTCACAGTACAGAAGACGTTGGGGTAACAGATATAAAAGACACCTTCTGTTCTTGTGCCTTACACTGGCAAAGCATGACATTGCGCAGCACTGGAAGGCTACATCCCCACCCTGTGTAGCGAATTGGAAGAAGGCCATGGATAGGTGTATGTCTGCGGAGGAAGCGGTGTTTCAGGCGAGAGGCTGCCTGCAAAAGCATGGGAAGATCTGGGTCAGGGGGGCCAAATATAGAGGGATTGATTTGTCCTTATTGATGCAACCCATGACTCAAGATCCCCTTGATCGGCTGGTGATAAATGACTTACCGTTTTAATGTGAGGGGCTCATATAACTGTGGACGTAATCTCGTGTGATGTGTATGTGCTATGCTGTTGATGGTATGTATGGTGCGTTGTTGGGGAGGGGGGTGGTTGTCGGTCTGATGTTTTGCAGACCTTCTGGGAGAAAAATGTGCAGTGCCTAGAGTTTTTACAATATGCCTTACGACTGTATGTTTCTTATTGGGCTTGGCCCATCTAGTACTGCATAAAATCAATAAAATCTGTTAAAAAAAATCATCTTGCAGAGTGTCAATTAAATGGTCTAACTATTGCTATCCCAGTGTTTTCTGCTGAGAAATTAACCACCGCTAAATCCTAGATTTGCATGCTGTGAACCAGTCCAGTAGAACCTTCCTCACTGAAACGCACTCTGCTTGTACAGTACTCATTACTTACACCATTCCTCACCTCAACAGCACTCTATTACTTTTATACCTAGGTGTGCAACACATCTATTGGGTGTTCTTTATTGTATAAAGGTGCAGCAAAGCATGGTTAAGTGTGTAACTGTCGAATAGAAATTACAAGATATTTACATTTCCAGTAATATCCATTCCGGTTTGGTTTCAAGATTCTTTTAGATGTTTGGCTTACCTTTTGCTATCTCCTCGTCTTCTTTGTTTTTAACAGGCAAACCCCCATTCTTCGATGCACCTGAGATGACCTGCAAAAGAGATGGCAACTGCATTACAATAATATATGCTCGATGTGCCTTTCTCAAATATTAACAAATTTCACTGATGTTTAACACAAACAACATCTACCTCCATTTTCGGGGTGCGATTAAACTCCAAAGCAAAAACAGATTCTTTTAAACTAGTCAATTTAGCAGACATTGATAAGACAGTATACCTGGCCGTACATATTACTCATCATAGTGATACAAATGACATAAAAAGTCAGAGGGTGCATCTCTCAGGTCCAGGTTTAGCACATGCATACAAAGGTGCAACCCTGACATGATTGATTACCTCTATTAATTTTCCTGCCTTAACTCAAGATTCCCTCTCCTTCCCCCCCAATCTAGATGTCCTCTACATCTCCTGCAGTCATGTTCACGGAATTGGGCATGAGCCAACGAAACTTGACACTCTGTCTTGCCTTTGTGAGTCTCAGCCAGAATCTTCAGATTTTACTGATCATTTTTTAAAAAGGCATGACCTGGGCCCTAATGCCCACCAGACTCCAACATCCCATCAAGCAAGAGACCCAGCACCTGTCGCCTGGCAAGGCATAGGGTTTCAGAACAGATTCCAACTTCAGACAAAGGGTCAGTTATCTGGCACATGATTCTGATTTGAGGTTTAACTGCTGAGCTACTGATGTCCACTCTTTTCCTGTAGCAATCACTGGAGGAAAGAGAATAAGCCAGCTTTTATACAAAGTTGCAGACACTTTTGGGGATGAAAAAAAAGCACTGAAAAAATTATTACTAGTTTTTTGGCTCCTACACTGCAGCGAATCTATGTAGTTACTATATATTCATTTGTATTTAAAAAAAGTGCTTTGTAATCCCCCACCAAGGTGAGAAAATTCTGTGCTTTTGATTAATAATTTAACACCTTAGGAGGATAACTTGCTTAGTTTCCCTTTTGTAGCTGCCTACCAGTCCTCAGAATATACCTTTCAGCTAAAGAATTGCACTCTTTTTTAACAATAACTAAAAACAGTTGTTCCACTTTATGTCTAGCATAGTAGAAGACAAAGGATTTCTAAAGTTATTTGATAACCATGGCTAACAGTCTACTCAATCAGAACAGTCTAATAAATCAGAATATTCTAAAGTCAAATTAGGAATTGCTGTAAAACATACCATCAGTTAGGGGAATGGAAACTATGAGGCCCTTTACTCACAATCTGACACTCACTCATATTTCAAAGTAATTCTTTTTTGAGAGCAAGAGAAAATAGTTTTTTAATTTTTTCCTGTATGAATAGGTTTTTTGTTTAATACATTTTACTTTGCGGTTTCTTACAGGTTCACAAAATACATCTCAGTCAAAGAATAATTTATTTGGTCTTTCATAACCATAGAGCACACAATAAAAAAATAACAAAAATCTACCAATTACAATTTAAAAAAATATATATATTAGTGCTAATTTGCAGTCCCATTTGTACCCTTATTCACTTATTTAGGTCCGCTTTTCGAAGGAGGGTACCAATCAATGTGAGTAGCTTGACCCCCCTGCAGATTAAAATGTTTGATGAACCCCCCATCCAGCAGCTTACTGCCCGCCTACAAGTACGAATGTTAAGTTCTTTAAAAATGGTTTTAATAACGTCCTTCTTGCGTCATTTACAATGGGGCAGACACACAGGTGGCATATGGATTCTTTATGGTAACCGCATAGGCGACAATTTTCGTCTTGATGTTAGCATTTTCAGGCTGGTAACAAGTCTTTAGAGTCATGTTCTCCTAATCTGTACTGCATGAACCTCTTTATCGCAAGTCGGAAATGTGCTAATAAATAAGCTTGAGGTTAAAGTTGTGAATAAGAATTTATTACCAACCAGGCGTGTCGACGTCTTACTAAAGATTTTTGTCTTCCAAGATGGACAATTTCTTTGCTGTAGCGTTACACACTCTGTTAAATACTACCCTTTCCATCTTGCTGTCCCATGCCTCCTGGATTTCTCATTCCACCAGAGCTGATCTCAAGTATTCGCCCCAAGTGTTGAATGTTTTCTGATCGAACTGGGCCTTTATTTCTGTCCAGCATAAATTGTTCAGTGATCCAGGTTCTGAAATGCAGAATTTCCAACATAATTTAACAAAAGTGATTTTTCTGTGGTATTTTTGGTTCTGGAGGACGAATTCCATGCGGATCTGAGCTGGTGATGCGGCTTTTGGGAGGTTAAAGACTGCTTTGTACACCATGGTCTGAAGCTCATTTAAAATATCAATTTCCTGACCATGCCAAATTTCTAGGCCGTATGCCAGTGTAGGTAATAATTGTGCTGCCATTACTTTCAGGAGGTGACTATAAGAGGGGCGGGCAAGTTCTTTTGCAAATGTTTGTATTCAAAGGTTAGTGATTGGGCTTTTGCTCTTATTGCCCTTTTCTGGTCTGTGAACGACATATCGGCTCAGCGGGATTCCCAAATATTTACATGCGTTGGTTTCCTCTATATGTTCGCCCTTCGTGTAGTTTCAGCCAGAGGGTTTCGATACACACCTCTGTTGCCTCCCTGCAATTATCTTTATATTTCTTTCTCATTTCTATGACTTTACTGTTATCTGTAATTATTCCCATTCTTGCAGCTACTGCCTTGATTCTTACATCCCTTGCAATTTTCCTTTTCTGGTTGCGCATCTGTATATTGTACCATGGTTCATTATTTGTTGTGTCCTTTGGCGTGCTTGGATTACTGGAAATTTAATTGGTAAAAACGTTCCTAGATTCTCCCAGTTTAGTACCAATGATTGGGCGCTCTGCGGCCCAATGTTGTTTAAGTATTTTTGCACGGTGTCCATGATTAAGTTGATGTTTGTTCCGCGCCACTTTAATTTCCTTAGGTTATGTATTACTGGCATTTCGGTTAGAGCTGCTGTATTCCTTTTCTGAGACAAGTCGGCATATAATGCCAATTCTTGCGGGAGGTGGTCGCTTTCCAGGCGGGGATGGATGGAAAAAGAATCAACTAAGTGGAAAAGTTCCTTACGGCCTATGGTATAATCTATTGTCGATTGTTTTATTACACACAAAAATGTGATGCCAGCCGATTGATCCCTCTTAGTGTTTCCGTTCAAGATGGTTAAACACAGAGTTTCCAGTTTTTTGTTTTAGGTCGTTGGCCACTGGCTTGTTTTGATACATTTTGTTGTTTGAGTTGCTCTTTATTGGTGTTGAAATCACCTGAGATTATCAACTCACAGTTTTGATGGGTGATTTGCAATGCCTTTAGCAGGTTTATCAAACAAGACAGTCTATACTTCCTCTGATTTTATCGGGGTGAATGTATATATTTATTTAAAACCAAAAGCTGCCAGGGCTTTTTGTGTGTGGCGCTTTTGCCTTCCAGTTTCAAAACTTGCAGCCAGTTTTCTCCTGTGTCTAGCTCTTCCGATTTCCAATCCAATTTTACCATAACATATATTGACAACCCCCCACCCCCCTTGAATGCCCATACTTGGACATTTTTTCTGCCAAAATGTGATGTTCTTCATAGCCAATAATGGATTTGGGTGTCAGATCCCATGTTTCTTGTAGTAAAATTATGTCGAATCTTTGGCAGAAGGATACGGTCTCCTGATCTTGAGCCATTTCTCTGAAACCATGTGTGTTCCATGAACAGATTCTAATGTTGTTTTCCTTGTGTGAACTTGGGAGTGCCTCAGTGGGCTATTTCCTTTTGAGACCTTTGCTTTCATCAGGATCGTTGTTGGCTCAGGAATTGGGGAACCCATGACCAATCCTGGTTTTCTTCTGTCTGTTTTTGTCGTGGGAGGCTTAGATTTGTTTTGTTCCAACTTTTTACATGATTTGGGGGTGGCCCCCTCAAGAACGATTTTGGTCCTGTGTCATTTCCTGTTATTTGTAGAGCTTTTGTTTTTTTGTAATAGTGGATATGGGTATTTTGGGCTTTTTGGTTGCCCCAGGCTTCAAATCCTGCTCTTGTTGAATATAGTAGGGGCGCCATTTCATTTGATGACCAGGTTGTACAGGTTACCTCCGTTTCTGTTCTTTTTTCCATTGGTAGAAATTCTACTGCCAGAAGATGCACTGATGTGATGTTCCTTAATATTGGGATCTCTTTGAACAGCTTCAATAGGTTTCCCCTGTTTAGGATGTCCTGACTGCCTTTTGTTGGATATTCTGGTGTGAAAATCAGTTTTTGGGCTGACTCTGCTGGGACAATTTGTCGGTTTTCGATTTGGTTTATGCTTCTTAGCTTCGTAAGGATTTCACAGTCCGGGTTGCCATTTTGGCCTGTGTTGTCATGAACGGCCCTTTCTTGTAAAAAAGTGTTCAATTTGCCCTCACTATTTAGTTCGCTTTCTGGGTTAACTACTTTTTCTATTGTTCCTATCCTTGCGAGCTCTTGCGTGGTATTTGTTTCAATTGGTAGCTTACACACCCTACCTTGATGGTCGAAAGTGATTTTTATTTGATTTCCCAGCGGTTTTGCTATTTTTGTTGATACCCTGATATCCTGGTTTGAGGTCTGATCATGTTGAGATCTGAAATGAAGGCTTGTGGCTGCGTCCTCTTTGTTTATGGTTTCTATAATTGGAGTTATAACTTGTAATTCCGTCGAATTTATATGTTCACCCACTTGTCTTGTGGTTACAACTTTAATTTCTGACCTTGATTTTGTGGTTTCAATATTCGCCTTTGCTTGTTTTGTTAATTTTGTTACCACGTTTTGTTGTTTCGATGTTTTACTTTTTTCTTGTTCGAATGATATTGATTTGCTTTGAAGTGATATGTTGGGGCTAACCATGGGGTTTTGCGGATTTAGCCCTGGACTGCCTGAGTCCGCTGTTGTGGTATTGTTATAGTGATTATTAGCTTTATGGTTTGGTTGTTGAATAAATATCGGATCGATTTGCCTTTTTCTTTTCAGGGCGGCTTGTTTACTGGCATTATGCCTGGCCTTCCAAGCACGTTTTCATTGTCTTTTTGTTTGTACACCGCTTGGTGAGTTATGTATGGACTTTGGTTGATGTACATTTTCCTGTACCTTTTATGTCCACTACTTCCTTTTCTTTTATGCTTCCATCATGCAGGAAGTTGAGTGTCTTCTTTGCTGGTCCTGCTGTATCTTGTTTGTCGTCTTTTTGTTCTATCGTGTTAGTGCTTTCTATGTTTTCTGATGGTTTGACTACATGTAAAATTTCTGCGAGTATTTCAGAAAAGGACACCAATTTGTCTATCTGTCCACATCCGCAATTTAAATTTGACAAAACATTGCTACCTGGAGCTACGTTATTATTTCCTTTTGTGATTTCTGCTGTTATTAAGTCCAATTGTGTGTTTATTCCTGCGATGTGTACCGTTATCAAGTTCATTAAGTCAATCTGAACTTCTAGTTTATCGGATTAGAAATGTAACACATCTATGGCTTGCTGTAGTGTTCTTAGCAGTGTGTCGCTCCATGTGGCTGTATGAATTGATTGCGTCAAGATCCACGAAATTGGTTCTATTCCACTGACTGACGAGATCGTAATTGGGGTTGAGAGTGGTTTTAGGCTTTCTGTAGGTGAAAAGTTTAATATTTTTTTTCCCACCTGCTGATTCTGACTGGCGGAAGATTTTATTGGTGTAGAGGCGGCTCTCTTTTCTCCCCTACTTGCCATTCCGCGGGGCGAACCGACATCTAGAATTGTCCCTTATTTGTTTTTATGGGTATCCTCTTGGGATTGTGTGTTTAGTTCCAGAGCTTGAATGAGGTCTGCGTTATTTGATATGGAAGAAGAACTGATCCATTCGTCTATTTGTATTTTATCTTGGATACCGGATTTACCAGAACCACCTTTTTTATCATGGGTCTTTCCTCTTTCCCCTTCCTTACTTAAGTCTGTCAGAGCCTTGGGCAAGGGAACCTGAGCTGTTATTATTGTGATCTCTCTTTTTATAGGTTCCGCTGCACAAACACTATTTCCTTGGCCGGATTTTCTACGTTGTGGGGGCATTCACTTAATCGAGATGGTATTGCTTGTGGGTGTAGTGAAGATCGTTATCTACATATGTATAATGCTAAGTTAGCATAACCGCGTTAGATGTTAGAATGCCATCTTGCCGCTTTTGCTGCTTTTGCACACGACACTGTAGTCGCATGTTATTCAATTGAGAAATGCTTACTCGACTTTGCTTCACATGAGAACTGTCTGTTGTTAACATCCCAAACAGTGAGCAGCGACCTTGGTCTGTACACAGTGTAAAAGAAACAGTCTGGTTCGCTAGACGGTGCATGTTGTTGAGTTCAGGTTGATCGGCCCACTAGTTTAGCCATCACACGCACGCAGCTGCAAATACCCGAAAGTCAAGTGCTTTTAATATTGCAGTGTTACATGTTTTCAACACATTCGGAAGAAGAGCGTTCCTAGGAGCAGAGCATAGCTGGTCCTGTGATGTGAACTCTCTGAGCTGATCTTTACGGTATGGGGTTCCCCATTCAAGCCTAGAGACCTTTTATTAGTCTAATAATACTATTAGTGTGTTAGAGAAAGGAAGGTGGCTTAGATCCACTGTCATTTTAGTATGATTGCTCCTTTCATTTTCTATGGTTTTGTAACTATGCTGATGGTTTTGATTTTAATCGTTTGTCTGCTAATGTTAGCCAAACTGCTGCATCTTAGGACACGAGGTTTATAAAATAAACTCTTTAAACTTCTACCGTGTCTCTGTTTATTCTGTTGTGGACTGGTACGAGAATAATTACGAAAAGGTATTTCTGATTCCCACCATTCCTGAGAAATATACTAAGTCGCTTGTTCTGGGTTGTCTATACATTGGGACCGCCGAGCTAAACCTCGGATAACGAATGGGACACTGATGCTGGCCGGATGAGGGGTTCTGGGTTCTGAGGTGAGTTTTTGGTACACCACAATTCATTGAGGGCCTGGGTTCCTGCGCATAGTTCTGCGCATAAGCAGAATCCCTGCAACATGGGTTTGGGATTTCCAATGTCTGAGGACTTGCTTTTCCTGAATTTTAGGAATGATGAGACTTGGCAAGCCAGGGTCTTCATCTGGAGAGGCATAGATTGCGGCCATTTGATCCTTTAGAAAGTAAAACTTCTGATTTCCGTTTTTCCCCCCAAATTTAAAAAGAGCTGGTTCTGGTGTTGGTGCCGAGACCTGCCTCTCTTTTTGCAAAATTGATTTTTCTTTGAGTTGGAAAGTGCGTCTTTTGAGGGTATGCTCTTCCTGGATTTGCTCAGAAGTGCCTGAGAGATTTTTTCTGATCTCATACTCTTTGCCACTGTACCGAAGCACCCCCCCCCCCTACCCCCCCCCGGAAGACTGCTCCTCCGCGAAGGCTCTGCTTTATTCCTCTTTTGTGGGTTCACAGTATCTCACTTTCACTTTCCTCGGTCTAAGGTTCTGCACTTGTTTTCAACCTCTCTGCCACTCCCGCCACCGTTCTGCCAGAACGCTAGACCCGGCACCCTAACTCTAGCACCTGCTCCTCTCACTAATTCTGAGGTGTCAGTTACAAAAGGCCGTATCCTGGGTGGTAACTGACAATGGCTGAGGCTAGTTGGCTTCAAAGGCGGCAACTAGTAACTTGCGTCAGTTACTGTTGAGTTACAGAGATTTAACCCTCATCTGTGCTGGGAACTCTCACGTGCTGGTCTGAGGGAGTAGAGGGAGTAGGGGGTAAAGGATTTGGGCAGTGAGTAGGGCACACTGGCAGACTGCAAGCTGCACCCAACCTAGTTGGGCCGCGTTCGCAGTCTTGACGGGCACTACACTCAGCGGCCGCCAATAGTGACTGCCGCGCTGTCTGCGATCCACTAACCTCTATAACAAATTTATAGTTGTGGCTCCCCCTGGATCCGCCGTTGCCCGCAGATCGAACCGGGGCTTTCTCCACCGCTACAGACACAGCCAACCTTAGCAGCGTTAGCAGCCTCTGTGGTTGGAGGCCTGGTCTAACTCAGCTGCTTTCCTCTCGCTACTCTCCTCTTGCGGCGCGGCGGCGGTGTCCCTTGCAGCTGCTCCTGCTCTGCTCTGCAGCACCGACCTCAGCGGACCGGAAAACACAGACTGGAAAAGCCTCAGAGCAAAATACATCTCACTGCATAAAATATACAGTATCCAATTCATCATCAATTCTATTTATAAAGTGCAAGTGC